>NC_068290.1:21500062-21802562 GCF_025860055.1 Xyrauchen texanus
TGTCGACTTTTTACGATGTGACCAAGCATTTTAGTTAAAAAAAAATTATATCTAGGATATATATATATATATAAAAAAAGAAGTAGGCCTACGATCACATTTCTTCTGCAAAGCTAATGGTTCACCACTGTCCTTCCAGGTTTTAATAAGGAGTTGGACAGTTCTTAACCCAATTCCAGTGATTTCAGTAATCTCCTAAAATATTTTCTTTGCTTGATGCAGGTCAATTATTTGCCCTTTCTGAAATACAGTAGGCTAGCATATTTTCCACGACTACGAGATACGTCTAATGACATGGTTGATTAAGGAATGAGAAGCTACACAATGCATCAGTTAGGGTTAAAAGAATTGTTTCCAGCTGAAACATATTAATCACTGCAATAGCGATCCAATCATAGGCTCTTAAGAATTTGGTTATTTAAATCCAAATTGCGACTGTATTTTGGTCAGACAGTGTATTTGCTTTGGTCTCCCACATATATAGAAGTTTACCCTGCTATTGTTTAATTCTGGGTTTTTTACCACAGATGTGTGAAAAGGATTCATAACAATTAGAGAGTAACACTCTTTAAAACAGTCAACTTACTGTATTTGTATGGGGATGGGAAAAAAAATTAAAGCATATGGGGGAAAAGGGAATTAAACTTTGAAATTACAGTTACATGCAAAGGTAAGCTGCATTAGGCTCGCTTCCAAATAGCACTAGGCCTATGTGTCAGTTTTAAAAGAGTTATGACTGATTATCTTCATTTTAAATGTATGAACTTTCAAAAGTAAAAAATATTGACATTATAATTATCAAAGCTGAAGTGTGCTACTTCAACTAGCGTTACCAAATGGAATTGAACAAATTATTAAAATGCTACAATTACATTGATACATTCAAGTTTAGACCATGAACATTGGCATCTATTAGGTGTGTTCCTCGACCTCATCAAATCTCATGAGTTACCAATAGATGGTAGTGAGAGACCAGCAGGCTTGCCATGTGCACTGTGCACTGATATCAGAGCGATGAGGTCCATGTACTATAGAAGTTTAGTCTGAATTTCAAATTGCACCTACCTGCTGGTGTAACCAAAACATCTGTTTTAAAAGGTTTATTTGTGTGTGTGTGTCCTAAACTATGGATATATGCCCCATTGTTTTCACTTTTGCCATATCCATGTCAGGGGATAGGCTTTCTCTGCAAGCAATAATGAAAGGTATGTAAAGCTGACAGGGACAGATAGCTGTCTCAGACATATAGACCCTCATGCTTCACACCACAAAGATCTTTTTTCGGTCTCTCTTCCTCTCTACTTGACCTTACTGCCTTGTAATATCCTCTCACTATCAGACTGTGTCCACTGATGTTTCATTACATTTATCAGTAAGCAGTGCCAGCCATGATCTTCCTGCCTTTGTTTATCTCACAAGTCATATTGAGCATGCATTTACTATTTGACATCAGTACAAGCCATGGCTCTGTGTGGGGGCACCAATCCTCCTACTGCTATTTTGATGATGCTAGCTGATCATAAACCATTTAATACATTTTTCTAAGAATGTTAAGCTCTTCAATGTATGGCATCATCAGATGTGTAGTCTGATCTGTTCAGTCCTATATAATGTCTGATCAAAACGTTAATTCTAGAATATGATGTCTGGTACAATACAAGCTCATGCAGGCTTCATCTATGCAAGTGTAAGTTTTATGTAAGCACATACATACATGCATGCATACATACATTTGTCGCATGTCTGTGAGTGAGTTGTCTGTGTAGCCTTAAGAATGAGAGAAAGAAAAAAAAAAAAGAGTCAGACTTCAAGGCATGTTGTCGAGGGCTGCCTTTAAACAGATTCATTGGCTTATTGGACTGCAATCTCTCTCATTAATATGTGATGTGTCTTACTTTTTGTAGTAATGATGTCATCAGCAGCCAACCAAAAGCCATGGTGACTGAGATTGGTGCGACCTGATTGGCTATTCTGTTGGCAATAAGATGGGGTTGGGTATCTTATCATCCAAGACTGATGTTCACTCTGAGTCTTATCAAAACAAGTCTGCTCTGTTAGATCAATGATCAAAATAGACAAAGGCAAGGAGCAGCTTTCTCAAAGAACAACAAAACCCTCACTGTCATCTTTAACACATGTTAATCAGGTTTTACCACACTGTAACACTGTCTTCAACACCCTGAGGCTGCAACACAGACAAGCATATTGTCGAATTGTAGATTTATGTGCTGTAGGGAATTCCTCTTTGCTTGAGGGGAAAACAAGCAGCCCACCAGTATTTTGACAGAGCATTGATGTTTTGTTCTCTAAAGAAATAAACTTTATTTTTCCATTTTATTTTATTTATTTATAATTTTTGTATATTAGTTTTTGTTTTATTAGTCATTATTTTGCTTTTATGAATAGTACTACTCATAAGACTTTCTCATAAAACTACTACATGATTTCATCGTGTGTGAGATATGAAATGATTTATTATAAATCAATTTTAAGTGAAGTGATATAGTGAAACTTTGAAAAGAACCACTACATCAACAACCTGTAATGTAACAGTTTTAAGTGGATGTTTCTTTGTATTAAAGGAATGTCTCATGTTCAATAAAATGAAGTTCAATTAATGGCTTTTGCTGCACAATGGTGATTACCACAAAAAATAATTTAATCTCATCCTTTGTTTATTTAAAAAAATAATAATAATTTGTGGTTACCATAATGTAATTACAATGTAAGTCAATGGAGCCAGTCCACAAACACTACAAATACACAGTTTCAAAAGTGTTGCCACAAGATGTAAACTTAATACGTTAACATGGTATTAGTCTGATAAAATCGCTTTCTAATTTCATCTCTGTAAAGATATGGCCAATATTACAAATTAATTCCCAGGACAACGAAACCCTGTAGTCCTGGTATTGGAAATAACTTTACACAAATAAGGTTAATAAGCAGTAAAATCATGTTAACTTGTTTTATGTTCAGTGTTGGGTGTAATCCAATTACAAAGTAATTAGTTAATGTAATCTAATTACTTTTAAGTCAAAAAGTATTGTAATGCATTACATTTTAAATTTAAGTACATTAAAGGGTTATGGTTGTGTCTAATATATTATTTGTGTAGAATACATTAATTATGGCCCCGTAACGAGACAGTGTGAAGGAGGAATGTGATGTGTTGTGACGTGTGTAACAATGAAGAAGAAAGAAATATGGACATTATTTTGAAATTTTTGAGCAAAAAAGTGTTTTAGACAGTGACTTAAAAGTAATTTTTTATGTGATTACTTTTTCAATGAAGTAATTAATAAAGTAATTTGATTACAATTTTAGATAAATAATTAGTCATTTGTATTGGATTACTATTTTTAAGTAACTAACCCAACACTGATTCTGTTTACATCCTGTTGCTTTACTTTTAAACGGTGTGTATTTTAGCTTTTATGGACTGGCCCCAGAGACCTTATTCACAGCAGCGCATTCTTTGATTTTTGACAGGAATGAAAACAAGGCTGTGAGGGATAGACGTACGGTCTCTTAAGTGAGTTGAACTGCAGTTTAATGTGTTTTTGGATCATTCCGTGGACAAAAAATAAAAAAATCATCTTTTCAAGAACATTCAGTAGACAAAAAACTTAGTTGTGGAAAATCAGATGTGATCTTGGAGCTTTTTACAGCTTTATGCTGTGCGTGGCATTGAAGAGATGTAAGTCTAACCCTCACAGCCTCATTGTAATTTCCATTAAAAGTTGTAATTTCCATCAAAAATTAAAGATGGCACTACCGTGACTAATGCTGCCTTCATGTGCTATCGGAATTATCCTACTTCGCACTTCTGAAGTGGTAATTATGAGTATATCGTGTTCACATGTTTGTTGTCAGAAAGAAAAGGAAACATGGACGAGGGCAGGTTCATTCATACATTTTTCTTGAGGAACTTTTATTTTGACATCATTACATATCAATCAGTAAGCTTGCTGATTATAATAGATTTTTGGTCAAATACCAGTGTAAACATGTACTGCATGCATAAAATGGTTGCTGATATACATAAATGAATTTGCCCAAAACAGCAAACACTAACAATTAGTTGTATTTCAAAAATGAACAAAACCTGACATTCTCTACAGCAGGGGTTCTCAACCTTTTGCAAGCTGGCCACCTCCAAAGCTGGTTCATTGCAGTTGGGGCCCCAGTGCCCCCCGCCCCGCCCCATGCTTTATTGTTGTTATTATTATTATTATTATTATTATAATTGGCAGTAGCACCAGACTTCTAATGTGAGCTTGCAGGCATTATTATTATTATTATGAGTAGTAGTAGGCCTATCATCATTACTAGGTGTAAAACAGTTAAAGGATGGGAAAGGAGGAGGCGAGAACCGGCTTGACGATATAAATCATAGTTTAATGGAAAACTTAAAAGACAACACAAACACACATGACGGACATGTCCGCTAACGATCTCTCTCTCCCGCACAGCCCTCTGCAGTCGACCTTTAAACCTCACGGAGGCATAATTAGCCTAATACGGGACCGGGTGTGTAGGATCACGACCCGGCCCCGTCCTCCGCCCTGCCACACTAGGCTATTGCTATTTAATTATATGAGGTTACATGCTTTATTGTTGTTATTATTATTATTATTATCATCATCATCAGTAGGCCTATTATCATTACTAGGCTATTGCTATAATTGGGAATTGGCACCAGACCTCTGATATTAATTTATGCTTTATTATTGTTATTATTACTAGGCCTAATAGTAGGCATCATCTGCATTTTTTACAGAAGCTTGCTGGTAGGTGATGTTAATGTGAGACCTGAGCCTGCTTTGCCTTGCAAAGATCCTCAATTCTTGGCTCAATGTTTGATAAACATAGCCTCAAATCATCCTCGATTTGTGCACGATTGCGGTATTTCGTTTTGAGTGCTGTCATTTTTGAGAATCCTGCCTCACACAAATATGTCGACGCGAAAGGAAGGAGAATCTTCAAGGCGATGTCACAGAGTTCAGGGTATTCCTGCATCAATGCTGCCCAGAATGACGAAAGAGGGCAGGAACTAAAGAGTTCCTTCAGTCTACTGTCACTCTTCAGCTCAATAAGCTGTTCCTGCATATCAATTGATAGCTCGTTTGCTGTGCACACAAACGGATCTCGAACCCCCGCAAAAGAGCGATAATCCTCTTTAAAGTACGTTGCAAATTGTTTTCTCATTGCTGAGAAAGTAGTTACTATGTCTGATTTCAAAGAAATTGATGGCAAAATTTTGGAAGAAACCGTACAGCACCTTAAAACATCAACCTGCGCCCTTGATGCACTTCCCACATCTTTTTTCAAAAGTGTGTTCAACTGTTTAGAAGCAGATCTCCTAGAAGTGATAAACTCTTCACTTCTCTCTGGGAGTTTTCCAAACTCCCTGAAAACTGCAGTTGTCAAGCCCCTCTTGAAAAAGAGCAATCTGGATAAGACCATATTAAGCAACTATAGACCGATCTCAAATCTTCCTTTCATAGGCAAGATCATTGAAAAAGTTGTCTTCAATCAGCTGAACAAATTCTTGAACTCAAATGGATACTTTGACAATTTTCAATCTGGTTTCCGATCGCATCACAGCACAGAGACAGGCTCATAAAGATAATAAGCGATATTCGCTTAAATACTGATACAAGCAAATTATCAGTACTGGTACTACTCGACCTCAGTGCTGCATTCGACACTGTTGATCACAACATACTTCTTGACAGGCTGGAAAACTGGGTGGGGCTTTCTGGGATGGTCCTAAAATGGTTCAGGTCATACTTAGAAGGGAGAGGTTATTATGTGAGTATAGGAGACCATAAGTCTGAGTGGACGTCCATGACATGCGGAGTCCCTCAAGGCTCAATTCTTGCGCCACTCCTGTTCAACCTGTATATGCTCCCAATGAGCCAAATAATGAGAAAGAACCAAATTGCTTACCACAGCTATGCAAACGACACACAGATCTACTTAGCCCTATCACCTAACGATTACAGCCCCATTGACTCCCTGTGCCAGTGCATTGATGAAGTTAACAGTTGGATGTGCCAAAACTTTCTTCAGTTAAACAAAGACAAAACTGAAGTCATTGTGTTTGGAAACAAAGATGACGTTCTCAAGGTGAATGCATATCTTGACGCTAGGGGTCAAACAACTAAAAATCAAGTCAGGAATCTTGGTGTGTCTCTACAGTCAGACCTTAGTTTCAGTAGTCATGTCAAAGCAATAACTAAATCAGCATACTATCATCTGAAAAATATTGCAAGAATTAGATGCTTTGTTTCCAGCCAAGACCTAGAGAAACTTGTGCATGCTTTCATCACCAGCAGGGTGGATTATTGTAATGGACTCCTCACTGGCCTTCCCAAAAAGACCATAAGACAGTTGCAGCTCATACAGAACGCTGCTGCCAGGATTCTGAGCAGAACCAGAAAATATGAACATATCACACCAGTCCTCAGGTCTTTACACTGGCTCCCAGTTACATTTAGGATTGATTTTAAAGTATTATTACTGGTATATAAATCACTCAATGGGCTAGGACTTCAATATATTGCAGATATGCTCACTGGATATAAACCCATCAGATCACTCAGATCATTAGGATCACATCAGCTAGAAATACCAAGGGTTCACTCTAAGCAAGGAGAGTCTGCTTTTAGCTTTTATGCCAGCCGCAGCTGGAACCAGCTTCCAGAAGAGATCAGATGTGCTCCTACAGTAGTCACATTCAAATCCAGACTCAAAACACATCTGTTTAGCTGTGCATTTACTGAATGAGCACTGTGCCACTGTGTGTCCGACTGTTTGTACTGTATTTTATTTTATTTTATTCTAAACTGTTTCAATTATTCTTATTTTTTTATTCTTATTTTAATCTCTTCTATGTAAAGCACTTTGAATTACCATTGTGTATGAAATGTGCTATATAAATAAACTTGCCTTGCCTTGCCTTGCCTTGCCTTGACAGGTGCTCAGACGCTGATTGAAATAGGGAGGATAAATCGTGTGACGTGCTTGCATCAGTGATAAAGTCTGCAAGGCTGGGGAACATGTCGCAGTTCCCTCGATTGATGCGGCCATGCCAGAGGTCTAGTTTTTGTGCGAAGGCGTGCACTTTGTCTGCAAGGAGCAAAATATGAGTTTCGCGGCCTTGCAAAGACAGGTTGAGGCCATTCAAGCGGTCAAATATATCGACCAATTAGGACAGAGATGCAAGCCACATAGTGTCATCCAGATGCTTCGCCAGATCTGATTTGATTTCTGTCAACAACCACTTCACCTCCTCTCGCAGCTCATACAACCGCTGTAACACCCACCCCCTGGAGAGCTAGCGAACTTCAGTGTGCAGAAGCAGCTGTTCGTGCCCTGACCCATCTCCTGGCAGAGGACCCCAAACAAGCGAGAGTTTAGCGGCTGTGATTTGATGAGATTTATTATTTTCACGGATTGGTTCAGCACGGAGTCAAAGAGAACCGGCATTTTTTTAGCAGCTAGTGCTTCGCGATGGACCATGCAATGTGTCCATTTCACAAGTGGAGCTACTTGCTGAACGAGAGCAGCTAGGCCACGCTCACGCCCACGCCCCGTCATTTCCTGCACACCATCCATGCATAGGCCAACGCATCGGTCCCAAGCCAAACCATTTTCACGGATAAAAATATCAAGGACATTGAAAATGGCTAGACTAGAGTGAATGGAAAGCTATGTCGTGAGTCAATTTAAATGCAGTGATTTATTTTTGTGTGAGAGTGAGTGAACATTTATATTTATACCCCGCTCTGTAAGCCAGGGTGGGAACGGCGGCGGCCATGCGCATGCGCGATTCATTTGCAGCCTGGACGCGGAGGGGTGTGTGTGTCTCCTCTCTGCTCTGACTGCTGCGCGAGGCTACTGAGAGACTGACCGCCTGTGAGTGCTTTTGGACGGGAGAGGGGCTCATGGCAGCACCCGCTGTTCGTTGCGCACAGTAGGCCTAACTGCAGAGTGATTCGTGCTTTCAAGTCTCCAAACACCACAAAAGTCTCCAAAAACACCAGTAAAAGTCGCTGGATTTGTCGCTTTTGACAAAAAAAAAAGCCAAATCATGACATTTTTACAGTGAAAAACAAACCTTGGAGACATTACTGTTACAACAATGTATTGTTATTTATTTAGCATAGCACATCTCACAGCAATACTCAATCGTGTTTTGAATGATTCAGTGTTGTGAACGAATCGGTTGAGTCAAAGATTCAATGACCCATTCACAAACATCTGTCTCATTCTTGATGAATCGGCCGTTTGAACGAATCGTTTGAATGAACGACTCAATGACTCGCTTAATGAAACCGCTTATGCTTATCACCTGCATTTGCACTCATCAGTCCAAACACATTTTAATTTTTATTCAGGAGTTATGTATATACAAAACTATAACTTTTTATGACAGTAGTTTAGTGATAAAAAAAATGTGCCCCAAAATCTTTTTTTTCCAGTTTTTTTTTCCCTTCCGTCGTAGCCTACAGAAACTACTCTCCTCCGTCATGTTGAATGTTTAGGACTCCTCCCATCTCAGAAAGTCGGGTATTCAAATTCTCAGAGTTTCCCAGTCATAATTACAACTTCATTGGTCATTCATGTGCAACTTCTGAGTGGGAAACACATATTTACGATAATATAGATGGGACAAGAAGGCAGCATAATATCTATTCACTTCCATTGCAGGTCCTTTACTGTAGCTGCTTTTTTTTTTTTATAAACTAAGGACGAGTTTAAATGTTTTTTTTTTTTGTGGTAATCAACATTATGCCATAAATGCTGTTGATTGAGCTTAAATTGATTGAATCCGGAACCTTAATTTAAAACTGCCAAGTATTTACTGTAGCATTGTTTTAAATAATTGAGACTACCAATGTCAACCTATATCATATATGATTTTTCTGTGTTTGCAAATATTTTTATTCATCCCGGTAGGCAGAGAAAATGCAATGTAGCAGCAGAACAGTTCACTTGAAATTTACAAAAGTGAAATGCTCAGTCATCCTCAGAATTTAGACTAGAGCACACCGTTATCACAGTTAAAAAGTGCTGACTAACCTTATCAATTACCCAGTGTCTGTCTGTAATCCAATTAATGTTTAACATATGGCTATATGGCAGATGTTTTCATTAGTGATCCAAATGCAACTAAATGGAGAATGCTGGACTGTCTATTATGTGATGATTTGATTTAGACCTGTAATTAATTATTAATGAGCTGATTTTCAGAAAATGCTCTGAGTGGGAGCTCCATTCAGTGGCAGCTGCCAGTGACTCAGGATTCATAGCTTGTCAGAGCTACAGTGTTGTAAAAGATAGGTCACAAGATTATAGGAGACAGAGATACGGTGCTTGGTTAAATTGCATGTTTGAATGTATGTATTCAAGGAGTGCATTTCCCTGGCAAGTTGGGCACTTAATTTAGGAAATTGTGCCCACTAAATTATGTCCTCGACCTCACAGTTGTTTTTTTTTTGTTGTTGTTGTTTTTTTGTGAGTAGGTTTCTTTGAATGATGAAGTGGGAGGCATTCTTTAGTTCTTTCTCAGTCATTCCACTAATAGTGAATTCAGTCAAGCTGTACACGTTCTCCTTTTTGGCTTCAAGCAGAGGGAAATTGTCTGCCTGGCTACAGTTTAGTTGTTTACTAAACAATTCAAACCTCAACAAATTTGCATCAGGGCCTATTTTCAACTTTCATTTCTCGTCTTTCCCAACATGTGGTAAATGGTGGGGGAACTGTGTGGAATAACTGAGAGAAATCAAAATTAAAATGTGCATCTTTGGAAAGAGTGACTGTCTCACTGAGGTTATAAATGTTGCAATTACAATTTGGATGGGTCTGATTAGGTGTACACTATGGTCTAGTATTTTTATAAAGTACAAACGGAGACAGTGCAATAGTTTAATCATTGTGTGTGTTCATAGATTAAATGTTTTTGCTTTTTGTTTTTGGAGTGAAATAACAATGTTAAACCACACAGGTTTTGCCACACCCCCTTTTATTTCATTTAAATAATTGCTGCTGAATTTAAACAGCTGAAATTCATATTCCTTTGCTTCATTGCCAATCCTGTTTTAGACACATCTATGTTTTCAATCAATCAGCCTTTAAGAAAAAATGCTTTAAAAAATACAAAAATTCTTCATTGTTTTCTTTGCATTTCATTTAGTAATCGGTTAATATAAATGGGCAATAAAGGTTCACCTGTTCACCATGTGTTTTTTCCAAATGATAAATCAAACAAAGACAAATTGCCTAATTCTGAAACCATATTTGCAAAACCTCACCAGATATGTAAGAGCAGAAATATTTGTCATTCCAGAGAATGATTTTACAGTAATGGAATCAATTTCACTGTTGAGAAGATATCAGAGCACTCACATGCTCAACCATAGTGCATAGTGCATTCAACACAGCGATCCATTTAGTTTTGTTGAGACCATACCAAAATATAACTTTCACTGTACATCTTTACAGGAGTCTCCCTGGCGATCATGAGTGCTCTGCACATGCATCAAGCACTATTAATAGTAATCGAGCTTGAAATCATGAAATCACATGCCTAGAGACTGCAATGACAAGATGTAAAGTTATATTTTATATTTCACCCAAAACCAACTGAATCACTTTAGAAGACATTTATTAAACCACTGGAGTCATGTGGATTATCTTTATCTTTTTATTGACTTTATTTTTTGTAGCTTTTGGCATTCTGGTCACCATTCACTTACATATGGACCTACAAAGCTGAGCTAATCTTCTAAAAATCCTTGTTTTTGTTGATACACATCTGGGATGGCATGAGGGTGAGTAAATTATGAAAGAATGTTCATTTTTTGGGTGAACTATCCCTTTAATTCTGAAAATCTACATTTTATGTTTCTTCATTGGGTTAGTAATGTTCCAGTACTTTTGAGGCAAATCAAAGTGACAGTGATTAGAGATGGTCTAGTAATGGTTTTATAATAGCTTGGCTTTATAATTGCTGTCTGTGTGTTTTGTATGTTCATCTCAGTAAGGCTGCAAAAAACACTATTTAGGCTGTGTTGCCCCTCCCTTGTGCCCAGTTTAAGCCCGGCTTGTTGCTAGAGTTTCTGATTAAGAAAATGTTATACTACATTCCCCTTCTGTGGTATGTAGAGGTATCCCTCCTCGGATACCTCTGAATATGAAAAAGGCCAAACTCAAAAAAATATTTTAGCCTATTTTCAAGATTTATCCATTTCAATTGAATAAAAAATTTCCAACTAATTGAATTGCCTAAATAAAACTCAAGAATTCCTCAAGGATAACTAAATAAAATTTATAAATCTTACAAAATGCAAGTTTTATTAATGACATTTTCTTCAAGACTATTCAATTAAATTAGATGTAAATTTGTTATTCAATTGAAATGGATAAATCTTAAAAATAGGCAAAAATATTTTTTTGAGTGCAGTTACAAATTGCCGAACAGAATTTGCATGTCCTGCCCCCGGCCATACAGGTATAAAAGGCGGGATGTGCCTCTGTTCAGTTAGATTCTTTCTTCGGAGCCAAGCAGTTGTGTGATCAGCGAGCTGAGACACTCACTACTGTTCCACTCACCTCTAAGAGCACTGCTGTTGGATCCTACAGTGCATTACCAGTGGCTTTCTCCCTTCTCTAAACGCCAGTGCAGTCCACGCCCCTGGGCACTTCGACAGCGTTTCCTAAAAGAGTATATTTTCTCTAAAATAGTTTACACATTGGCGTTGAATGTCTTTTTAAAGACGCGCCTTTTTCAAGATGCCTTTTCGCCTTTGTGTAGTTCCTGGATGAGGTAGATATCTGTCCGCTTCTGGCGGTCATATATGCTGCCTCACGTGTATGGGCTGCATTCACACTGAGGCAGCGTTTATGAATGGTTCGTGTTCTCATTGCGAGAGTGTGACCATGGCAACGTTGCGGTTGCAGCTTTCCTTCCTTAAAGGGAATGCCCCCCCGCAGCGCGCCTTCTTCCCACGGGATTGAGGCTGACTCGGCCGGCGATGGAGGCGATTTGGGGAGTACGGCAGGTGCGGTTTCGCCAGGTAAATCCCCGTGGACCACCCGCTCCCCTGCACGCTTGTTTGCTTCCGTCCGTGCTCGATGTGAGACCAGCTCGCCCCACGGCCAGTTCGATGTCTCCTTCAGACCCCCTGAGCTGGAGGAGAACATCGGCGCTACATCGGAGAGCATCGCGGCGTCTGACGCTGAGGACTCGTCTGGGCTGCCAACTTCGGGTCAGCTTGCCCACTCTGAGACCGACGCGGAGATGTCCGGCATGCTTGCCCGGGCCGCCGAGAGCGTTGGGCTGTCCCCCCCTCAGCCCTAGCGGTTAGACGACTGGTTCCTCGGGTCGGAGTGCCGCTCACAGCCATGCCCCGCCTTGGTTCCCTTCTTCCCAGACGAGCTGACGAAGTCTTGGAGGGCACCTTTTACTGTCCGAAACCGACCTCCTCGCTTGTCCGTTCTCATTACCCTCGACGGTGGGGTGGTCCACGGGTACACGGAGGTTCCCCAAGTGGACAAAGCGGTTGCGGTGTGCCTGTGCCTGCACCTGCCAAACGTGGCCAACTGGTGTCATGCCAAGCATGTAGAACTCAGTATCACAGGACGACTGTCCGGGTGTACCACTTGCGCTAGCACCCTTCCCCTTCACTGAGGCGATCACATGAGCTGTTTTTCCCAGGAGAGTCCACTAAACCTGCGCTCCCTGGATGTCTTTCCTCCCTAGCCCTCTGGTCCGCGAATTCAGTGGAGGAACTGCCGACCAGACCCACTAAGGGTACTAATTACTCTGTACTGGAAAAGGTGCTCCACAGGGTTTGCCTTCATGGATTAATCCCCTGTGTGTATTTTCAGCGGTACTGTGCCCCTACCGGCGGACCCGCATCTCATTTGGGCAGTCCCCTCTGCCCCCGGTCACTGTGCTTGCAGTAACTCCTCCCTCTCAGCAGGTAGGATCTACCACCTCGCTACTTCATGTGGCCTAAAAACCCATGTGAGGTATATGCCACATTTAACCTCCCCCAGCCTGGGCAGGATGTGGTCTCCGTGGGGTCTTTCCCCCATGAAAGAATAGGAGCTGTAAAAGAACGCCTTCCCCGATGTGTGTTATAGCTAGATGGCCCCAGGCACATCTAACACTCTATGAGGAGAAACAAAGAGAAAAAGCCATGGCTGGCATGGCCTGCTACCATCCTTGCCACGTCGCTTGTTCCCACCCCCCAAGGGAATCCTTGGCCGGATGCCGGGAACCTAATAAAAACATTATGACGTCTTAGTGGGGTGTCGGGGAGGGTTACATGCAGTCTGATGCTCATGTGCCTTTGGCACACTACACCCTGCTGCACCAGCATCAACAGATCACGTATCACGGTCAATATAGGTGGCGCTATTGAATAGGGACATCTTGTGTCACTACAATCGACACAACATTGAGTGAGTGATAGAAGGGAACGTCTAGGTTACCAGTGTAAACCCTGTTGATGGAGGGAATGAGACGTTGTGTCCCCCTTGCCACAACACTGTATCAAGCTTCTGTAATGGCCGAGCCTTATTTTCGGCTCCTCAGTGCAGAAGCTGACTGAACAGAGGCACATCCCGCCTTTCATACCTGCATGTCCGGGGGTGGGACATGCACATTTTTTTGGTCAATTTGGCATTGGCCTTTTTCATATTCAGAGGTATCCGAGGCTCCCGAAAGAAGCCCCTTGTGTCACTACAATCGACACAACGTCTCGATCCCTCCATTAGGGAACGGGGGTTACACTAGAAACCTAGATGTTCCTTACTGGAAGCCTCAAATGCTGACTGACCAGTCTGGGTTTTCAGTAAGCTTTCATTACTTTTGACCATTTCTGTTAATCATTGTCCTCCCCAGCCCCCCTTGCTACAGTTAAAGAAAAAAAGATAAAGTTCTTCATGTCTGTGCTTGTAAAGTGGTTGAGCTGCTTTCAGCCATTCTTGTCCTCACTCCTTAAGTTGTATTCTTAGGCTGAAGTGTGTAGGCCTGAGCTATTCTTAGCTTAATGCTTGAAATACTGGCTTGGAAAGATATGGAAAAACATTTAGCTTTTTGAAAGATTTGGTTGTTTCTTACTGCGGTCAGCACTGTTTAAGAACTTAATGGAGTTATTTATCATACATATACTCAATGCATATTCACTCAAATGTTATGGCATAGTATATTTTAGTTAACATTTTATCAAATAATAGAGTAAGAGAGAGCTTGGACTATTACAAAACTAACACTGTAAATATATGATTTATTGCACTTGTGACACATTACATTCCAATAGAAAAATAATTTCATGAAATGCTTCTCACCCAAACATTATCACAGATTTTGTGACAGCTCATTTGTTTTGCAATTGGTTGGGCCATGCAAGTACACAACATGTCATATGTTTAGGTCAAATTGTCCATTAATCATGTGCTATTTTTCAAAATGAGTGAACTATTTATTCTTAGAACATCTGCTTATAAGCCTTACAAAGACTTCCAATTATTGTCCAATGACTTAGATACAGGGTATAACAGTTTTTGTCTTTCATTTCTTTCTGTACACAGTAAATCAAGTGTTAAAAGGTATGTCATCCATAGAAGCATTTGTGTTTGCATGCATGCACTCATATAACACATGACTCAGAGAAAATGTGTCTTAATGAGACATATGTAGACCCTGTCCTTGTTACCTTGGCAACACAGGGCCTTGCATAATCTTACCACATTTTCAAAGAAAGTATAGTGGGACTTTCCAGTCTGAAGTGTGTACAGCAGATCTCTCAAAAGGGCATTGGACTGGACATTTTCCAGATGTAATGTCCCTTTTAAGATAAGTTCAGTTCAATTGGTGGCCACATTGGCAATGCAGACGGGCATTAGTTTCCAGTGATAAAAAATACACCTACCGACTGAACAACCGTTTTAACAGAAAGAATGGAATTCAATTTATATTCCCAGTTATTTTAAATGAGTGGTCCCTTTCCTTATAATGTATCTGCCACAAGTTAGACCTTGAAACAATTCCATAATTGTTTTCACAAGATTCATGCTAGAAAATGAAAATATTTTGCATACATTATACAGAAAATTTAAAAATTATACAGAAAACAATTTTGTAAAACTGGAAATATCTTTACACAGAAACGGTAAACAATTTAATCACACTCAAATCATGTTACACACATATTATTTGCCATGTGGCTGTAATTTTGAAACAATGGACATTTTTACATTTATTGATTGGCTCATTCATTCACCTCCATTGTAAGTGTCTGTAAAGGGATCCCTGGAAAGGAAGAGGCGAGAACCGGCTTGACTATATAAATAATGGTTTAATGATAAACTTAAAAGAAGACACAAACACACACGATGGACATGTCCGTAAACGATCTCTCTCTCCCGCACGATCCCCTGCAGTCGACCTTTATCCCTCACAGAGGCATAATTAGCCTAATACGGGACCGGGTGTGTAGGAACACGATCCGGCCCTGCCCTCTGCCCTGCCACAGTGTCTCACTGTAAGTTTTTTATTTTAGTTTTTTAAGACAAAAATAATTTTTTGTCATAATTCCATAATTGCTGTTGAAAGCGCTTAATTTGTATTGGAACTGGAATATTCCTTTAATGCTAAATAATCCAAAACAGCTATTAAAAAAGTTAGTATTAACTTCAGGGGTCAGCGTTCAGGATAAACAAACAACACTGTGAAACAACTTTTCTGTTCTTCTGTTTAACTCTGGAAATTCTGGGGGAATTCCAAACTACTCCAATTTATGATCACTGTTACCTTATTCCCTTCAGAGTAGCTATGAAGGGGTGTCCTCTTGGCAGGGAATGTGGCATAAGAAAGACCACTTTGAATTGACCTCACTCTTTCTCCTTTTTCCTGTTTCACTCACCTTGGTTAATTTATCGAACAACACTGATGTAATTTTTTTTTATTAATTCCAATTGTTAACATCTGTCTCACAAATGTAAACAAAAAAGAAAACAATTGGATCTCTTTACGCTATGCATGAATAATGTTACCCAATAAAAATGTGTTTATATTTTCACAGTTTGTAGGCTATTTTTTTGTTAAAACTGTCCAATGGGAAGTGGAAAGATTCAACTTTATTGTCATTGTGCAGAGTACAGGTACAGAGCCAATGAAATGCAGTTGTTTTCACATATCCCAACTAAGCTGGGGTCAGAGCACAGGGTCAGCCATGAAACAGCACCCCTGGAGCAGATAGGGTCAAGGGCCCAACAGTAGTATCTTGGCAGTGCTGAGGCTTGAACCCCTGACCTTTTGGTCAGTAACCCAGAGCCTTAACTGCTGAGCCACCACTGGCCCAATGAGCTTGATTATGTGACATGTATCACAACCATAAAGTATCACAACCATAAAAATCTGTGTTTAGTCTATCCTACTGTATATAATGTCCTCTTTTATATGCTTGTGTCCACCAAGGCTGTAACCATGTCTTGAACATTGGGGGGGACCTAACCATTTTGGGGGTGGTGGGGTGTTCAGGTAAAAAATATAATCATCCTCTTTGGTCCTTTAAAATAGTAAAGGCTCTGGATGCAATACGTTTCTGAATAAAGGCTTTAAATGTGATAAAGTCCCATCATTTTATAATTTTTTAATGTTTTAAGTACAAGACTGCCACTTGCATTGCTAGCAATTTGCCTGTTTTAGTCATCTTTCCTTTCTTTTTTTGTGCTGTATCAAAGAAAAGACTAATATAATTTGAATTTCCTTTCTTTACTGATGTATCTGTAAAATGACATGACTGTGTTAGCTGACTAGCAAAAAGAAAATACACAAAATAATTTACTGCCCTCATGTTGTCCCTCATTGTATTTTTCCACAGTAGAATCTTAGCACATTCTTTTCTTTAAGAAATGGAAAGCTGCTCTTTTCCACTACTACTACTACCACCACTACTGTCAAGGCCCAAAGGGATTTTTTTTATTTTTATTAATATACCATAAAAGTAATCCATACAACACAAAGCTGTTGTGTGGCCCCAGAAACCTTAGAATATGGTGCATGAGTCAAATGGACCATTGTTATGATGTCTTTATACTGAACCTTTAATAGTATTTGATATAGATTTGTCCTCTTTGAATCTTGACAGCTCCTGTTCAATATAAACTGATATTCTATGGAATAGAGCTGTGACAAGGAATGAGGATCTAAACGCAGCTTTTAATGAAACAAAAGATAAACAAGGTAACTCAGAATAAAAGGAAACGAAATGCAGGGAACCAGGCACAGAACATGACAACACATGTGAAGACTGACAAAGAAACCAGGGGAAACAAGGGCTTAAATACAAAAGGGTAAACAAGGGAACAAGGAACACCTTGGGAAAACAATCAAGGGAAACCAATCATGAAAGGAAACTACAAAAGGACTACAAAACTTACAGGAAACAGGAGCAGGGAACTAAACAAGAATTACAAAATAAAAGTCTAAGGCAAAAACAGGGAATACATTACAGAGCCCCCCTTTAAGAAGCAGATTTCAGATGATCAACAACAACAAAAAATTGTTCATAGAGTGTGGAAGGAATGGAGAAACAGGCAGTTTAAGAGGGCACAAAGGGCAAGGGGAGCAGAGGAACAAGGCAAAGTCAAGGAGGCTGGAGACCAAGGTGGAGCCAGAGAGATGGAGAGCCAGAGCGATGCTGCAGGCTCGGAGGACCAAGCTGGAGCCAGAGGTTCAGAGGGGTGAGTTGGAGCTGGGGGCTCGGAAGACAGAGGCAGAGCCGGTGGGATTGAGGACTAAGGTAGAACCGGAGACCCAAGAGGCCAGAGCAGATCAGGCAAATGGACAGGAGACCAGAGCAGATCAGGTGGACGGCCAGGAGCCCAGAGCAGATCAGGCGGACGGCCAGGAGCCCAGAGCAGATCAGGTGGATGGCCAGAAGACCAGAGCATATCAGATGGACAGCCCGGAGACTAAGGAGACCACCTCAGGGTAGGGACCATGTCAGGAGCCCTGGGAGGCGGCCACAGGGCCGAGACAGGGTCAGGAGCCCTGGGAGGCAGCCACAGGACAGGGACTGGGTCAGGTGGTGGAGCAGCTGGAGGAAGAGTCTCTGGGGTCCCTGGTAGACGGCAGCGAGTCCTCCATCCCCTGGCAGACAGAACCTCTCCTCCACTTCTCGGCAGATGGCCGCGGTTCCTGCAGGAATGCTGGAAAATGGCAGTGGCGAGGACTCTGCAAGAGCACATCCTTCCTTCCTCCCGGGCTTCGGCACCAATGTAACAGTTCAAGGATGGTAAGGAGGAAGCGGTAACAGGCTGAACAGTAAAATTAAAGTTTTAATGTCAAACTTAACATAAACAAATGTGCAGCATGGCCACGTGCGTCTCTGTCTCTCTAACCGATGCCCCCCGCTGCCCCTTATCTTGCTCTCCTGCTGATCAGCTGATTCAGCACTTGCCATGCTCCATCACGGCCCGGCCACGCCCTCCTCTTCATCACCCTTGAGTATCACAGAAGAGGCGGGTGGGAGGGCGGGTGAGGCTGAATCGTCCCTTAGAATAAGGATGATTTGCGAGCGAAGCGTCTTGAGACCCATTCCCTCACAGTGAGGGCAGTCTGTCTCCATGAGAGCTGACTCTGCATGGGCGCAGCCCAGATAGCACACGCAGCTCTCATGCTGATCTGACGGCGGGATATGCCTCTCACACAAGTAGCACCTATGGAACGACATCTTTAGAAAGACGTGAACACGTAAGTGACTCTTATATATATATATATATATATATATATATATATATATATATACACTCACCTAAAGGATTATTAGGAACACCTGTTCAATTTCTCATTAATGCAATTATCTAATCAACCAATCACATGGCAGTTGCTTCAATGCATTTAGGGGTGTGGTCCTGGTCAAGACAATCTCCTGAATTCCAAACTGAATGTCAGAATGGGAAAGAAAGGTGATTTAAGCAATTTTGAGCGTGGCATGGTTGTTGGTGCCAGACGGGCCGGTCTGAGTATTTCACAATCTGCTCAGTTACTGGGATTTTCACGCACAACCATTTCTAGGGTTTACAAAGAATGGTGTGAAAAGGAAAAACATCCAGTATGCGGCAGTCCTGTGGGCTGAAAATGCCTTGTTGATGCTAGAGGTCAGAGGAGAATGGGCCGACTGATTCAAGCTGATAGAAGAGCAACTTTGCCTGAAATAACCACTCGTTACAACCGAGGTATGCAGCAAAGCATTTGTGAAGCCACAACACGCACAACCTTGAGGCGGATGGGCTACAACAGCAGAAGACCCCACCGGGTACCACTCATCTCCAATACAAATAGGAAAAAGAGGCTACAATTTGCAAGAGCTCACCAAAATTGGACAGTTGAAGACTGGAAAAATGTTGCCTGGTCTGATGAGTCTCGATTTCTGTTGAGACATTCAGATGGTAGAGTCAGAATTTGGCGTAAACAGAATGAGAACATGGATCCATCATGCCTTGTTACCACTGTGCAGGCTGGTGGTGGTGGTGTAATGGTGTGGGGGATGTTTTCTTGGCACACTTTAGGCCCCTTAGTGCCAATTGGGCATCATTTAAATGCCACGGCCTACCTGAGCATTGTTTCTGACCATGTCCATCCCTTTATGGCCACCATGTACCCATCCTCTGATGGCTACTTCCAGCAGGATAATGCACCATGTCACAAAGCTCGAATCATTTCAAATTGGTTTCTTGAACATGACAATGAGTTCACTGTACTAAAATGGCCCCCACAGTCACCAGATCTCAACCCAATAGAGCATCTTTGGGATGTGGTGGAACAGGAGCTTCGTGCCCTGGATGTGCATCCCACAAATCTCCATCAACTGCAAGATGCTATCCTATCAATATGGGCCAACATTTCTAAAGAATGCTTTCAGCACCTTGTTGAATCAATGCCACGTAGAATTAAGGCAGTTCTGAAGGTGAAAGGGGTCAAACACAGTATTAGTATGGTGTTCCTAATAATCCTTTAGGTGAGTGTATATATATATATATATATATATATATATATATATATATATATATATATATATATATATATATTTCTATTTACATCACACAATATACATACAATTGCTTTGTAAGGATACACAAACCCTACCGAAGCGCTGTGGGAAATCAGGATGCTGAGGCCCATTCACCAGCGAAGCATCAAGCGGCAAGGTGGTGTGATGTTAGTCGGAGCACTGCTGGAGAGCGAAAAATCTTCCTGTGAAGAATCCGCCCGATGACTATATTAACGGCGAAGGTAGAGGGCTTCTAGACAAGAGATGATTGCTGGTTCAAACACCATAGCCAATATTTGAATATTGGTGTTATTGTAGAGAGGTTTCAACTAGGTCGTGTAAGAAGGCACTCCCCATATGTGTTAATAAACGCAATGTCAAGTGTACTGAGTCATAAGGGAACTTATTTTCTGCGCAGAGGCGCTGCTGTTTCTCTCAATGTATACTGGTTATGGCCCTGGTGTCCACTGCCATGTCCATATCTCAGCACATGCTCTGGTCTCCTGTTCCCCCTTGTACATGTCTAGACATGTTGAGACATGTCTCACTATCTCTAAAACGTTTTGGGAAAGTTCTGCAGGGTGGTCAGTGTGCAGAGTGAACAGGTGTTATGTACTTAATCTGCCATACACAAAAACGAATTATGGAATTGCACAACATTTCTTTAGTCTAGTGGTTTGGAAATGCGTTTGGGAGATTGTGAGAAGAAAGCAGACCTGATGGAAGATGATTGTGAGTACTTTTAAGTCATACATTGAGCCATTCAGAGTAAAAACAGTACAGTACAGGTATTTTCTGACAAACTTTTTAGTGTCTCTGGCAGCCATTAAAATAATTCTCTAAATTTTTGCCTTAACGTTCTTATATATTAATAATACATTGTGGTAGATTTATGCAGAAATGGAAGGGTGTTTAGGTGTTTTTAATGCAAAATAAAACAAAAATACGGATTAAGAGTTTTTACAGTATATTCATGTTTAAGATTCTACAACATTTATATTAGTTATATCAAAAATATTAAGATGCTCAGGGTATATTCTGGGTTCACTACAAGATAAGCTCAATCAACATATTTTGTGGCATAATATTGATTAAGTTCCAAAAATTGGCCACATTCACCTCTATTATAAATGCCTCTCTGTAACCTCGATATTTGCTTTTATTTAAAGAAAAGGACAAATTAATTCTAAATGAATTTTTGTGATAAATAACATTATGCCACAAATGCTGTCAATTGAGCTTAACTTGTATTGAACCCGGAATATTCCTTTAAAAAATAAGTCAGGCTTCCATTTGTGGTTGAATGATATATGCTATGAGAAGTCTGCTTTGGTTAGTGCTGGAGCATTTGGATAGTCTGTGAAATTTTCCAAAAGGGACCAGAGGAGCTCTTTCCTATCATGTTGTGTATGGTAGCTTCCTATCTGTCTGTGGCTTGGCAAACACACCCAATGCAGTGCAGGGATCTGCTCAGAGAGAACAAAACTGGCCAGGCTTATATTAGAGTTTGCATATTGCTGAAGGGCTCTTCATGTTCCCAGTGTTTCTCTGCTCTTGTTGACAGCACATGTTTTGAACACAGGGTGTTTTCAGATCTTCTCAAGGTTGTGCACGTAGATAACAATTTTGCATGTGAGTGTGTGCGTGATGGGGAGAGTGACTTGTCTATTTGTAAGTGGTTTGTGAGTTACAACTTGGCATTCTAAATCTAGAAGAATGTGGGTATTTGTATGTGTGTTTGTTTTAGATCAAAGAATGGAATAGAATAGAATCATATGGGCCTGTGGAAATTGTTGTAGGCAAAGCTATACAACAAACATATGTAAAATGATTAAAAATACAATATACACAATCTAATGCAGTTCAATATTGTATCTTATACTGAGGTCCGTATTTAACTGTGGAGGCTTTTTGTTTTGGTGCAAGGGAGATCATCTCAGGGCAGTTTCGTAAAGTCCCATGCAAAGTGTCTACTCTCACATCATGCATAATAGTGGTGAGGCAGAGATGGGCAAATAATTTTTTCACCGAGGGTAACTAATTAGTCCTCGAAAAAGAGTGAGACATATAGCAGCTCTGTGAAAACCATACAAAGGCTACCTCAAGAGAATTTCATGCTGTGTGCCGTAGTGTATGTTCTTTATTTGAGGTAGTGCTTGTATTGTGGCTACGTGTTTCTTCTAGTGTGCTTGGTTCCTTACTCACAATTTTCCCTCCCACCCTCCCTCTCTGTGTGTGTGCGTAGTCTGGGCGCCCTGCCAAGTGGAGTGTGTTTTTTTGAATGAATACCTGATGAAGCTGCTGAGACTGACTGGGGGAGGAGGAGCCGTGTTCTCAAGAGCACTCTGTGTGTGTGTGTGTGTGTGTGTGTGTGTGTGTGTGTGTGTGTGTGTGTGTGTGTGTGTGTGTGTGTGTGTGTGAAGAGACAGGGAGAGAGAGAGAGAGAGAGAGAGAGAGAGAAATCTGGCAGTCTGTTTGCCTTGCATAACATACGCTGTAGCTCTCACACATAGGGCTAGTGAAACAGCGCAGACAAGGGGACTTCCTTTACCCTCAGCCCTATGAGCAATTGTTGAAGGAAGTGGAGAAGAGTAAAGGCAGGGGGAACACTGAACATGGAAGAAAATATAAATCACAGGATTGCCTGTGTGACCTGATAGCAGAGCTAAACCTGGACAAAGGACAGCTTGCCAGTGAGATACTCATAGTACAGAGAGAGAGAAAGAGGACGAGACAGAGAGAGAAAGAGAGAGAGAGAGTTGTTAAAGGCTCCCCTATAAAGTAAGGTAAGGTTCCTCACAAAGATATCCAAGCATTACACCCATAGGAGGAAATGTTTGCTCACATATACATACTGTACTATTCTCATCTAAGGGGTGAATTAAATAATATGTGCATGTATTTCAATAAGTATTCTATTATTGTATCTATATAGCTAATTACAGTCATTATGCATTGCAGAAATTATGAACATTTTGCTTTGCAAATAGTTGCATGCCGTGTGCAATTCTGTAAAATTCAGTGTCACTCAGTATATTGTGTTTGCTCTTAGGTAGAGAGAGAGAGAGAGAGAGAGAGAGAGAGAGAGAGAGAGTGAGAGAGCAGGGTTTAGTCATTGTAAAGGCAGCAACAGCTCTGTTTGGATTAATGTCTAGCTTAGGACACCCTACACTGCCTCTTAAAGGGACAGACACCCACAGAAAAGGTTGTTAAGTGCAGAGGGGAGCTGCTTACGGGCACTATATATATACATGAGTAAAAATCCTTTGCTTCTGAAATTAGCATGTAGGAAAGAATTGAATATGAGCATTTCATTTCAGAGCAGTTATGTTGGTATCCATATGTAATAATCATCGCTTTCCTCTGGTTCAGTCATCTTTGAGATGACATCATTGAAAAAGGTGTCACAATACTGCTAGTATTATAATCCTGAGTATTTTGCATTGATAAACAGTGCCTATAATTAACTTTGTGTTGTCACAGTGTTTGTGTGACAGCTGAATTTGCAAAACAGGATTATTTACATTAAGAAGTCTTTGTCTAACCAGACATCTTACATCAACATTGCTTTTCTTTGTGTATTGGGTTTGTATTTATTGGTATGAATATGTTGCATATTGATGGCATTTGAACTGCAATTATGAGGTCTACTGTTAAAAAAAAACTAGAAGGATACTGCATGTTGTTTATCTTTCTGGCTTTTTGGCTAGTGTGTGTTTGTGTAAACGTTAATGCTACATTCCCCACAAGATAGTAAAACCTGAGATCACTTACATTGTGGGGCCCAGCCAGCTGTCCCCACGAGGGAAATGGCTTGGTAAACATACTAAACATAAAATTTAAAAATGCAAAAAGGTTTCTGTGAGGGTAAGGGGAAAGAAATTATTGTTAGATCTGTATAAAATCCAAAAAATGCATGGAAGTCTATGGAGAGTCCCCACAATGATATAATTGTTTTTTTTTTTGGTGTGTGTGTGTGTGTGTGGGCAGGTTTAAGTGGTTTACAAGGACTTTTTTTAGGTTACAGACTGGTAAATACAAGGGTATTATGCTATAAAAGTGGTTTGTGAGGACATTTCTAGTGTCCCCAGAATTCAAATTGCTTAAAAAACATACTAAACAATGTTTTATTGAAAATTTAAAAATGCTTTTTTTGTGAGGGTTAGGTTTAGGGTTAGGGTTAGGGGATAGAATATTTAGTTCATACAGTATAAAAATCATTATGTCTATGGAGAGTCCTCATAATGTTAGCTGCACCTGTGTGTGTGTGTGTGTGTGTGTTTAGAGGTGGTGGCGGGGGTTGTTGACATGGACTTTACAACACTATAGCACTAGATTGGCCACTAACAGAAAGAAAACAGAAATAGAGCATCACTGTTGTATCTGTATTGCCTGGCATGGTTAGTTCAAGTTAGCTATTTTGAATTGCTTGTATATTTCAGTAATGCTCCTGGAAAAAGACAGGCAAATACAAAACCCATTAAGAGATGCACATGCACATACACACACAAATCATGGGGACTGTCCATTGGCTATTAGAGGTCAACTGAAATATCGGGTTTACCGATTAATCATGCCGATAGTTGCTTTTTGGAAGTGGAAGCCTAAGCGATAGTTCTTTCAGATAGACTCGAAGTAAGCATTACGTCATTTATTCAATTCAGGCATCTCATCCAACCATAATCCAGCCTATGCTTTATAAACTCTGCACAGCTGGCCTTCATCACTTTGTTATGCTGCCATTTGTTTTCACTCACTCGCATGAGAGAAACACACAATCATGTCACATGTAATGCCTTTGCATTTCCAAGCAAACAGTTGCTCTAGATTTTGATTGTTTCTTATTTCCATTACTCACCTTGATGTTCACACTCCTCAGCACAGTTTGTCTCCATCAGCAAGATACGCAAGTTCTCAGTTCATTCTTCTTTTGGGAACAATTGCCAAATGCATATAGCTGGTGGCAATGGGGTTTTAGATTTTTCCGTTATGAGTTTATGTTTCTCAATAACCTTTTCAAAATATTCATTATACTCCATTCAGTAATCACTTTTCAAGCGGCTATATTCAAGAGTAGTTGGTCCACATTGATCTTCGCAGGGCCAAATTAACGCACGGGCTTACCTGGGCTTGAACCAGCGGCTGCAGGGGTGCCCTAAACTCCCAGAAGGTTTGGACTGGTCGCAGCATCCACCACTGTATTCTCCCCCGTCGATGTTCACGCGAGGACACGGATGTAAACGTGTCTGATGTAAACACAAAGACGGTGCGCAACAGCTAAGCACGTCCGTGTAGTGTATGGTCACACGGACACTCCCCTCCAGCCCTCAAATTCACATCGCAAAGCAGTGCCACAAATTCATGTGGGCAGTCTGTTCTCACAGATACATCACAAAGCTATGCCACAAATTCACATGGACAGTTTGTTCGCAAAGATACATGGCAAAGCAATGCCACAGATTTACATGTGTAGCCTGTTCACACTGACACATCGTAAAGCAATGCCACAAATTCACACGGGCAGTCTGTTTGCACAGACACATCACAAAGCAATGCCATCATTCACATGGAATTTGCAATTATTATTGCAACATGTTGTAAAAAGGACACATATGACAATTGACATTCAATTGCTGATGATATAATATTGATGAATGATGATATACTGTTGATTAATTACTGCTAATTATTTTACATTTAAATCTCAGTTCTGAATTAAATTTAAACTTGCAGCTGAGGTCGTATCAATATTAAATTGACCTACATTTAAACATGAATAACTTTGTAAAAGAACAGTGAATATGCCATCAGCCCTCTGAGAAATATTTAACAGGTTATTTATATTTATTATGGCCCGAAATCTTTGACCATCAGGCTCAATGCATGCTTTCAAATCCAGGGTGCGAGTGCGATGGCTCATCTCTGTGTCGGCATGATTACCGCTTCCCTGGATGTGGGGACACGAGACAAATCCGGTTCTCTGGAAAAGAAATGAGAAAACAGCTAGCGTTAATTCGGCACTTAATAAGAGCAGCTACAATCCACCGTGATCGTCACTTGTAATTGCAACAAAAAAAAATTTAAACTCATAATTTCTATGTTTCTTTACTAACTAACTAACTAATATTTTAAAATGTCTGTTTTGATAAAAAGTCATGAATGTCAAATAATAATAATAGAAAAAGTTTATGGTTTATATCAACGGTCACCATTTAGCGGATCACGGTCAGGGTCCGGAACTTGGCTGGGTTCCATCCGTACCGCGAGACATCAAGACATTGGCTGACCCATCTCTGCATTTCTGCACTTCAAGTGATCAGTGCAAAAAAAAACAATGTAGCTGTGTATAGCGCAATCTCTTGGGCATAGATAGAACTTAACTTTTGGAGCTGTAACCTCGAATATTTTTCTCTGTTACAGAACATGCTTCATTTATAGGCCTACCCTTTCGTGCTCCGTGTGCATGCTCACCTTGACGTTCACACTCCTCAGCACAGTTTGCAGACGTGGTTATTTTAACGAGTAGGCAGTAGCAGAAATATACAGTGGGCAGCAATATAGATACTGCCATCTTTCTCTAAAACACACTGCAGAAAATAAGAATGAAGCAAAGTGATCTTCATGTGTCTGAAATGAATCCGACCGTTCAGCTAAACCAGGTTTGTGACAGGACAACGTGCTTCCAGCTTTAAACAATTACGATTTTTTACGCCTAAAGTTGCCTTTCTTATGACCAGAATGTTTAAAGTCTTTCACAAACTGATTATTTTTGTGAAAATTAATCAAAGATGTCCTCATCTCTGGCATAGATGGCAAGGGAAAACAGAGTTTTCATGAGAATGTTTCCATTATCTTATATACTGTAGGCCTATATATTCCATTTATAGTCCTACTTAAATTTAGCTAACAGTATTTGAAGCTTTATTTTTTAATATACATTGTTTGTTGTTGGTAGATTTTCACTTCATGGAAAATATAAAAACGGTCTATTCAGACTTTTACATTTTCTCTCGGGGGTTACCCCTGAACCCCCATAATGTATCTTTCTTTAGTCACAAGGCCTGCTATGCCCCTTAGATATTTAGAATCCTTTATTTTTTGGTCACACATTATACACACATTATACACATTGTTTAGGCATATATATATATATATATATATATATATACAGTGAAATGTATTAGTTTTCACATATCCCAGCTAAGCTAGGGTCAGAGTGCAGGGCACCCGTGGAGCAGATAGGGTTAAGGGCCTTGCTCAAGGGCCCAACAGTGGCATCTTGGTGGTGCTGGGGCTTGAATCCCCAACCTTCTGGTCAGTTACCCTGAGCCTCAACCACTGAGCCACCACTGCCCCTTTGTTTGAGTATTTACAAATACTCAAACATAAATACTGGACTGCTTCAAAACAAGCAGTTGATTTTATCTTTTAATACTCATACCAAAGTGCTCTCAGTTGGCAAACTTAGTGAAATATTGTAATCTTTTGGTAGAATATTCCCCAAACCCCACTACTTTGGCTTTGTCTCTGTGGTCCCAATGTCATAAGCCTTGCCTAATTTTGAATAGACTGTTTTGACTGATTTTTATTCTTTTACAAAGTACTATTGCTGCCAACTTGTACATTTATTATAACTATTTTATATTGAAAATGCAAAAAGGTCTGCATTCTAAAAATAACATTCTTTTTTTAATCTCAAACAGGAGATAAAAATAGTACAATGTTTCGGCTGTCTGCCTTCGTCAGTGTAACAATTAACTTGTTCTCGATAGTTAAATAGAAAGAATGTGCTATAAATCTTCAGGTGATCATAATCAAACAATCAATCCACAGACTCCAGTTTAACTCCATATGGAACAACAAATAATAACTGAAAATAATGATGGGATAATAACTATTTCATAAAATGTAGAAATCATTCCTTATGTCTTTTCATAGCTACAGTCAGGGTTGGGGAGTAACTGAATACATGTAACAGGATTACATATTTAAAATACAAAAAAATAAGTATTTCACTACAGTTACAATTTAAATAATTTGTAATTAGAATATAGTTAAATTCAAATGTATTTTGATTACTGAATAGATTACTTTGGATTTTATTGTTATTTGTTTAATTTAATATTTAGTCCTTTTCAGATGTAAAACTTTTATATAAATTATATTATCCAAAGTGCATCTGAACAGCAGTGAAACACTTTCTTATGATGTGTTACATTCATACGAGCGGACAGAGAAGTACATTTGAAGTAAGTTTGGAACACAAGAAATAGAAATAAACCTTGTATAAATTGTCAGCTTTACGCAAAACTAAAATGATATTTCTAGCCATTTTACATGCATATGTTACCAGGCACGATCATATTTTTTTATCAAGAAAATTCACATTTGATCATAATTTCTTTTTTCTAGTAAGACCTTTGATATTAGGGTAAAAATCGTATTCTTGATGATAATATTTGTATTGTTTTCCTGTAAAATTATCTAAAAATCCTTAAAAATAAGATCAGTTTGATTTATGTTGTTTTAGAAACAACACTGCGTAAGATATTTAGGTTTTTCATAGAATGTATTTTTAACATGTGTATTTTGTCTTACTGTACTGGCAGAGTTTTATAGTCAAAACAGCTGAAAAAATCTACCAGTGCTGAAGAAGTAATCCAAAGTATTTAGGTTACGATACTAACCTTGAGTAATCTAACGGAAAACATTACAAATGACATTTTACAGCATGTATTCTGTAATCTGTTATGGAATACATTTCAAAAGTAACCCTCCCAACCCTGGCCACAGTATACTACTGTCACCATGTAAGATACTGTCCAGACATTTACTGGCAAGGATATGTAGAGACCGGACCTCTTGGAACTTTAATTGAATACTCCTGGTTTATGTCAAATAAAGTTAATATTTATTGCACCAATAGATTCAATATTGTGTACATGCTAAAAGATTAAAAAAAAAAAAAAAAAAAAAAAGAGAGCAGTGTCATAGAATAACAAAATTTATTTTAGAAGCGTGTATAGGCGGTTATACATGAGATGTAGTATTCGGAGGCAACTCTGCTGGTCATGTTCGTTCACGAGAACTATTTTGCACATAGCATTTTCATGCAGGACTCTTTGTGGAACACACTGCAAGAGGTACAATTTTTATATTTTCGTGTTTGTCATTGGCTGAGTGCTGTTAACGGTTGAATTTTTTTATGGAGAAATAATAGGTATACAAAAGCACTCTCAATGGATTTCCCATTTATAATCAAAGTTGTTTCTTGTTAAGTTTATTATTTGTTTTAGATCTGCATACGAAAAGGTTTATTAGTGTTCGACAAAGTAGCGCTTGGTTTCCGATGTAACCTGACACCAGTACTTGCTCGTACTGCGTAGTTTAATAAACAGACCCTATCTGATCATATCCTATTTTTTTGTCTGGCCTGTTTTCACTTAAGACATATTTGACTGTGTTTACAGACTTCTAACAAAGTGTGTGTTCTCACGCTGGTAAAAACAAAAGCAGAGTTTTTTTATCTACTTATTTTAAACCTCCCTGTAATAATGAACTTTCATTTATTGCTGCTTGTCATTTTTATTTATGCAGACCAATCTATCATAAATATCATAATAAAATAAAATAAAAATAAACATAATTCTACCTTTCTACTAAGTGCAATGGCACACCACATGGTGTTAGACTTCTAACTTGGAAATTCCTACAAATTATTGCAGTCCACTTTTGCCCAGACAGTGAGGTCTGTCATCACACAGACATTCCAAAACTAGAAAGATGCACAAACTTGGTACTACACTTTAACTTTTGTTAAAAAATATCACTCTGTGAAGCAAATGTTCTGCATTACATGATGATAACACTTGCTTAACACTTGCAAAGGCACCTGTTGTAATCATGCTACATTGTAATCTTTCTATAAGTTCCTGTAACGCAAATGCGAGCATTTCCAATTCCAATTTTGTTTTCTTATAATGTTATGACCATCATGCAATTAAATGCCATTATGATCAAACATCAATGATATCAAGTAGAAATATCCCACATCCAAGTTTCATGTAACACAACATAATGACTAGACTTTCATTCTGATAACAGTTACGTCATGGCAACCAAAAAAAATACTATTCCTGCATTCATCTCCAAAACATCACATTCTGTGACAATACCAGTCCATAATCATAACATACAGGGAACTTTGGACAACAGAACATGTCTATTGTTAACCAGTTGTAAATGTATACCTCTCATGATTATTCACATGAACTTATAGGCCCGAAGCAGCTTGAACCCCGATAATTGCTGCTTGCAGCTATATTTTATTATTGCTTTCAGTACACAAGCAATAATGACATCTTTTAAATGCACGATTACAGTTAGAAAGATGCCAGCTTCATTACTCCACACTGCTGTCAATCCCACAATCCTCCTGGCGAGCTTGGTCCTCAACTCCCATAGGAATTAATTGAAAATGCCCGCTCATCTCCGCTCCCCACACGACAGTGGACAAGTATGGTAAGAAAATTATCTTTGGTAAGAAAATCATTAAATAAATCGATTTTAAAAACGATCTGCCGATTAATTGTTTTTTGGCCTTTCCACTGCCTTAGTTAACAGTTTTGTCAAAATTCACAATCGGTCAAGCTCTGTTGACGGCTGCTGTTTTTTTGAGTTAATGATAATTTTATCCCCTACTCTAAACCTAGCCCTCACAGAAACCTTTTTTGGATTTTCTGAATGCAAAATTCTGCTCATACTTGTAGACATTTTCCTCTACCAGCAAATACTCAGAACCGGGAAGCTTATGTATATTCTTAAACAATATTGCCCATCTACTGTACATTGTCAGTGTTTTCTATTTAGTTTTAGGACATAATATTATTTCATACTATTTTAAACAAATTTTTTTCATGGATCCCTCTGCATAAAATGATACAGATGAATGGAGTAATGTGTATATGTACAAACATATAGTAATGGTTTGAATGTGCTTCTGGTATAATGTATGCATTAAACACTGAGTAACACTGTGATCTATGCACTATAATTCTATTGTTCTTCGATACGTGAGCACTCTGCACCAAATCACATGTATATACATGGTTATCAGTCCAAGGGATATGCTAATGGTGTACGAATGTGTATTGTGCTCTGTGTACAATAGACTGAAGCCTTTAATGGCTGTGTGTGGTGTAAGCTGTAACAGACGAAAGTAGGACAGTGATTGGTGCAGATCTACTGTGGTGAAGGGATTTCTCCCTCCCTTGCTCTCTCTTGCTCTCTCTTCTCCAGTGTAACACTCTAACTCAATAACTATGCTTGCTGCAGGCAGAGCTCAATGTGGGTCAGGAGAGCCAGTGTTCTCTCTCTCGCTCTCTCTCTCTCTCTCTCTCTCTCTCTCTCTCACACACACACACACACACACACCCCTTTGTCTTTTTTATTTCTCTCTCCATGTATTCAAACACACATATCACTATTATGTATGGTTTCTAGTTGCATGATCATATTGATTTTCTCTCAACTGATAATTACTGGTTTACACTGCATATACATAAAAGATAAAAAGGAGGTCTTAGTGTTCAGAGACATTACCATATGTAGAAAAAGGTCCCTCCGTTTTGTCTGCTTCCCAAACCACATTTAGTATGCCACAAAATATGCTACTTCTAGGCACATATTATGGCTAGAGCATAGATAGAGAGTTCAAAGGCAAAAGTCAGTGCATAAAAAGGCTTTGGTCTTTAAGAGAGGAATATAATAAGTGCTTTTAAATGTTAATTTTGTGTTTTCTATTTGTCTGATGAAGGTAAGCACCAACAGTCAGTGAGATGATTCCATATGAAGCTCATGGATCCATTGATAACAAGAGGTCTGACAATGGGCGAGACTAAGTTAAAAAAAGGTAGCAAAGTTGTGGGAAAATAAAATATTAAGAACAGAATTCCACTTTGCACTTTGAAACATCCTGATCAAGCTTTGTGGGTAAAATACGGGAAAAGCTCCAAGACCATGAAGTCTAACCAGGAGCGCAGTAATGAGTGCCTTCCGCCCAAGAAGCGGGAGATCTTAGCCCTGGAAGAGAAGCAGGTGCTCGTGTCAGCTGCTGCCAGTGAGAGACAGAGTGGAGAGAATTTGGCTTGGTTAGCCAGCGTTGCTACCATGGCTAGCATGGCCCACATCCCTAACAATGCAGGTCTATCACAGAGTAATAGCACCGAGCCTGACAGTCCCCCACCATCAAATAAGGCTCTTACTGTGGTGACAGAATATCCTCCAGCAACAACATCTGGTGGCTTTTCATTCTCTTCCAGTAGCTCAACATACAGAGGAGTCTTCTCTGGGCCTACTGTGCTAACAGCAAATTCTACTGTTCTCTCAACAAGCCTTCCTCAAAACATAGGCTCTGTCCAGTATACACAACTTCCTCCCAATCTCCAGCTCATAGGCCCCTATACAAGTTACATCTCTTCTCAGATTGTGCCATCCACAAACAGTCCAACACAGCCAAGGAAGACACCACAAGAGGTCTTGGCCACCTATGCTGGCATCTCCCAAGCTTCCAGCATTGATTCACAGAATCAACATATGATTTCTTCTGTACAAAATGTATCTCACAGTCAATGCATCCAGGTAGAGAGGGCTCCTCTGGGTTTGACAGTTTGCTCAGCTACTGCTGCCCAGTTGCCCCTTCAAATCCATCCACACTCAACTGTACTTGCTCCTCATGGCCTGGCTCTGACCCACTCACCAGTGGTGCTACACTACACTGATGGCATCATCGCAAGGCAGCTGGACTCCCATACCAGAGAGGTGCAGAATGGTTCATTAGGAGAGGTTACAGTTGTTAAACACAGTACTACTATGGCAAAAGGAGTCTCCAACCAAACAGAGGGTGACCAGAACCACAAGCCAATTCAGAGTCTTGGTCTCCAGACCCAAGCTCAGGTTCTGTTCCCTGCGGACTATGCCACTCATGACAGAGCAGAGCTGCAGACATCACTGATGTTGGTTTCCAGTAGCCACCTTGCAGCAAAGAGTAACCCAGAGCTCCAAAAGATCTTGGGTAAGGACCACTCATCTTTGAACCTTGCTGAGAGAGGAGGGATCTGCCTAGGAAAGCCAATGTCCAGAGTTTCAGCACGTACTTCCTCAGAGAGCCAAGTATCTCCAGCCTCCACACTTTCCCACACACTCCTGCAGGCTCCTCACAACACTCTCCAACAGGAGCTCTCCACCAGCCTTTACTCTGCCACACAGCTCCCAATTATTGGCTACATCACTAGTACCCCTAGTGGGCCCCAGCAAGCAATTGCTGGTTACCCGAGCAACCTGCCACAGCACGTGGTGATCTCAGGCAGCCCCTCGCTGCTCATTCCAGTGAGTGCAACTAACATCAATCCATCTACTGCGGAGCCGGAGGCCACCCGCTGTTCTGTCATACCCAGTGCAGCCAATCCATCAGCTGCTCTGCCTCAAACCTTCATCAATACAGTCCCACCTGCAGCTACAGCTTCAGTGTTACCGAATGGCAAAGAAATCACAGGATCTGATGGAGTTCATGCCCCCTGTACAATGCAAAGTCCATCCCAAGTACAGCTGCCTGTTATGTCAGCCAGTGTAGTGGGATCTCCAGTCCCTCTAACTCCTCCAACATCCACAAGCCCTCACAGCTCACCATCATCACCATCAGCAAGCCTACCACCGTTCTTCATGAAGGGCTCCATTATCCAATTGGCGGATGGTGAGCTGAAGCGTGTGGAGGATCTGCGGACAGAGGACTTTGTGCAGAGTGCGGAGGTGAGCGGAGAGCTGAAGCTTGACTCCAGCACTGTTGAGCGCATAGAGTGCAGCCACTCACCCAATGCTGTCATTATTCAGTTCTCAGTTGGAGAGAACAAAGCACAGGTGAGACAGTTTCTTTTTAATCAAGCTTTTATAGTGACCTTGGCTGTGCCCGGAAGCTGGAAAATGCTGCCTTGGGAGGCTGTATTCAGAGAAAGGAAGGCATCAAAGCAAATCAAAATACAATACTTAAATATTCTTGCAATATCCTGTCTAATGAGTTGCCTTCACCGGGTCTGTTTTTGAAGGCAGAATAAATGTGTCCTTCAATGCCTATAATATTGCACAATTTTGTGTGCAAATCAGCATTTGGTTGAAAAAACTAAAATGCCGTCTGAAGGAGTGGTTGAAAGAAGTGAATTTGTAATGTCCATTTTATCACTTTTCTTTCAACTTATTATTTCCACAGAGCAATAAACATTATAGTTGCAAAATTTTTGTTTGGTTATTTCTAAAGCTCACTCAAATTTGTTTTATATCAGACATTACATTAAGGTGCCTTCGCTGCCTTTAAAGTCATTCACTGACCGGGCATTCAGGCAGCAACACCGCTACCTCAGCTTTTCGATGCAGCCTGTGTTTCATTTTTTCAAACTCAACCCTGTTAGCAGTAACCTTTAGTACCATTGAATTAATCTTTGAAACAAAAATATTATTCATGTTTTTTTTTTTTCCCATTTTAGGTATGTGTAGAGGTACTGGTGGAATACCCTTTCTTCGTGTTTGGTCAAGGTTGGTCATCTTGCTGTCCTGACCGCACCACCCAGTTGCTAGCGCTCTCCTGTGCCAAGCTCTCTGTGGGTGATGTTTGTATCTCTCTCACCCTTAAACGCCTGAAAAATAGCACTCAAAAGAAAGATTACTTTTCAAACTCTGTTTTGAAACACAACAACCCTCATTTGAAAGGAGTCAAAAGAAATGGGCCTGCTGAGGAACGACCAGCCCAAATGGAGGATTTCAATAGGGGGCGTAAAATTACTATTGGAGAGGAGAACAGTGTTGCAGGAACACTGGTTGAGAATCTCAACCCTGGAAACATTTTGATCCTATTGGAGAATGGGGGCGTAAACCCTCAAAAAACATACATTTCTGGTGCTGAGAGAGCTGTTAGCCGCAAGAGGAGATGGTCTGCTCCAGAGAGAGGGGAATCAGGGAGGTCACAGGAAGACCCTCAGATTTTACCCAAATTTTCCTTCCTCCCATATCAGCTGAAGGTCAGCATTGAGGGCCGCTCCAGTACAGGTTGCTGAGGGCCTTTTGAACTCCATAGAGCAGTGATGGGGGAGTACTCTTGCAAAAGTATACATGTCTAACCAAGAAATACATTAATTAGCCTTACACAATTTATCCAGACTTTGAAAGATAAAATAAACGTATATGAATTTGATTGCTGTCCAAGAAAATACTTTTGCTTTATCACACAGAGACTCTAAACAAAACATTCCCCATCACTGCCATAGACCCAGTCTCAAAGATGGAGAAGGAAGACGTTATTTACTCTTTGAGGCTTTGTTGGTTTCCTTTGACATTCATATCCAGGTTACTGTAATGTTGGATAATTTTAATGAATGTTTAACTAACTTTTTTTTTTAATCAGCTGGACATGACAATATATATTTGTATATAGTTTTGCAAGTATTTTCAGTTCAGTTTTTTTTTTCAGCCTGTTACGCATTAAGTGTCTAATTAGTGGTGCTTGCAAAGCATCACTATTGTAATCTCACATACTTATTATTTTTTTTATTTTTTTATTTTTATTATATCTCCGTACAAAAATTCGGCACCTAACTCGTCCCGCACCGTTTGGCGTATACCCACGAATGAGGTGTCAAATCGAACGGCCTATTGAGGACACGTGTGCTAATGACTTTTATAAGCGATCGGGGGTACGGTATTTGCCCCAGGGGCAAAAAAGCGGCCGAAAAATCCCATAGACTTAACATTGCGACAAATTTTGACGCGTCACAGCTCCGAGCGAGGATTTCGCAGAAACGTGTGATTTGCCACATTTGAAGAGGCTGGCAGGCTCTGTAAGAGCATACCTCAATATGGGGTAAATGTTGCACCCCTGGGGGCAAGAGCTGCCCAAAGTTGCCCCCATTGACTTACAATGGTGTAGGACGGCCCATGAAATGAAATGGCATAGGGATTTTGTATTGAACATAGCTCTGGATCACAGTGTCATAGAGACAAGGGGGCAGGCTCATTTTACTCAGACGACCAGTCAGTCTCTCAGGATCATTTTGAATCTATCAAGCCACGCCCTAGCAACAATTTAGAGCACCTTAGCAACAAGTCCCATAGACTTCTAATGACAGAGATCAAAGGGATATCTATGGATAGAAGTGTCATAGAAACACAAGAGTGGTCTCGTTTGACTCTGGGCAGCAAACCGCCAATCATGAATCACCTCAACACTTCCTAGCCCCTCACTAGCAACCATTGTCGAGCACCATAGCAACCAAAATCCATACAGGGATATCTTCCATTCTGAATGTCACAGAGGCATGGGAGTTGGTTTATATCATTCATACTGACAAGCAGCCTTTGCAGTTTCATGATTGGCAGCTGCCAAGCCACTCCCTAGCAACTAAACAGAGTACCCTAGCAACCGAGTAACAAATCACATATTTCTGAACCAGAAAATCGTACAGACTTCTGGGTTGATTTATTTCAACCAGGATGGCAAGGAGACTTCATTAGTATCACTATGGTAACTGCCTAGCGACCAGATGGGGTTACCCTAGCAACCGAGCAACAAATCACATCTCTCTTCACCAGAAAACACTACAGACTTCCGGGTTGACTTATTTCACTCAGGATGGAAAGGAGCCATGTATTGTATTACCTTGGTAACTGCATAGCAACCACATGGGCTTACCCTAGCAACCGAGTAACAAATCACATATTTCTGCACCAGAAAATCATACAGACTTCTGGGTTGATTTATTTATGACCATAATTTTTGCTCTTTTCATGTTATAACATGCTGTTTGACGAGTTTTGCCACGGCAAGCACCACTCACATTTTCTTCAGGAAATGTACCTATCTAGTTTTGTCTCCTGTTATGCACTGAATTCATTCATAATCAGGGCCTTGATTAGGGCTGTTACAAGGATTGATGAAAAGGTTAACAATGAGATATGCATCTGTATGAGTGTGTGGTTGCATGCTTATCATGACAGAATCTGCCTTCCACTTGTTACTGCCCCAGTAATCCCGAGCTTATTCAATGTTCTAAAAGTGACAGGCTTTGAGTGACTTCTTTGAATCAGATCTAGGTCAAGTACTGCATCAAGATACAACATTGAATGTTGAATGATTTATCTTTATGTTTTAATTAAATTTTCTATATATGCAATACTAAGCTTTCACGTACCTCATATGTGCATTTAACAAATATCCCAATCAAATGGCCTGATTAGGGAAATCTTTACATGGTCAAAACTGTCTATGTGTAGACAAGTCTCCATTCAAGTCTAAATAAAAATATAAGCACTTTAAAGAAAGGTTAAGGGAAGTCGAATGAATGGATGGAAACATTCCCACCTTTGTTTTGTTACCACAGCAGCAGACAGTGCTGTTAGTCATTTTGTGCATTACTAACCATTTTAGGTATAAGGCACTTTTCTTTCTTCTTTACATCATTTTAAGTATTTTGGGCCTTACTTAGTCCAGCTGCAATAATAAACTCTCTCTAAAAGACACAATAATCAACGTACATCAGCAACTAAATATTGGTAGCATCCATGATTCTTTTTAAAACAAGCCACCCTTCACTGGTTTGTCCTATACAGAAATGGCCTGTTTGTAGAATAAATTTAACAGATAATGAAGTTCATATAAAACTTCCCCACATATCAGATTTTAAATAGGCCTAGCTAAAATCACTGGGTCAAAGGAGGATACTGGGCCAGTAGCAGGAGAGATATAGAGATCTGTTGTGCCTCTGATGTGTCCTGAATCATGGAGTGTAACCCAAGTTTGCTCAAGTCCTTTTCCGCAATAGACCTTTGTCTGAGTAGGCCATATTAAATTGAGGCAAATGAAAAATAGGCTGTGAAGGATGTCGTTGATTTGTCAATTTGAAAATATATCTTTCGAAAATAAATAAATAAATCCCTGTTGGCAAAAAGCTGGAAAATCTCCACTGTGAAAATTAAACATTACTGTACTGTACCTTCAATCACTTACAGCCTAATTTTCACTTGCTTCAAATTAAATATGGCATCTATCTTCACTGACTAATGTCTTTCAGCTCAATGTGGGTCACAAAAAAAAAAGAAAAAAAAAAAAACTTTTGACTTTTTCCATATTAAGCAGTATGCTGCTCATAACCTGATAATGGACTTCTACAAAGGCATTGTACTGACCTGCACAATTAAGATTCTGAGAAAAAAAAAGAACAAAAACCAATCTGAAAACTCAAAATGCTGAATGTTGAATAACTATCCTAAGCTTTTAGTATTACTTTATCTATTTTCTGTGTTCCTTTATTTTAGCTATGATGGTCAAACAAATTCAAAGGTATGAATTTACTACATTACAATTATAGATAAGGTAATATGACAAACGTATTATAAATCATGAATATTTATGTTATGTTCCATAAATAAAAGCCCTATGGGATTGTCTTCAGATATTTTTTGTGGGGAAAGTATTACAAAATATCTTATGAACAACTTCACTGTCTGTTTGATATATATGAGCGCTTGTATGAGATATTCTTTGAATATAAGATTTTTGCTATTTGCACAAGTAAAAATATTAAAGTTGTATAAAGCCAAGTGTATGGAGTCTTATAGTAAACACTTCATATCGCCAGCTCTGTGGTTCACCTAAGCTTTACAGTACATTTTGATAGGTGTGGTCATGAGTTGGAATTTTCAGTTTGTTGACTGACTTCAGAAAGGCATTGTTGTGTGACGGGTTATATTCAGATGGAATCACAATAGACCTCATATTGTAGAATTAATGCTTGATTGCACATTCAGTCCTATTTGGATTTATTTATGCACTTTCTAGGAGTGGACAATGCAAGAGAATATAAAACGAAGGTTGGTTAGTGGTTGATTAGTAGCCATGCAGAGCTACAACATTGTAATGTTGATATTGGGAAGGCAGTTGGCTCAGTGCTATGGCAATAGACTAGATTCATAATGAAAGTGTCTGTTTTTGGACTGCTCTTTTAAATGTATCATTGTTCTCTCTCTTTTCTCCTGTGTAGCTATGTACATTTAAACCTCAGTGTATTTGTGAACTGTTCAGAGAACTTAATTGAATATAGTCAGGTTTCAGCACTGGTGGTGATGTTCCTTCAACCAAAGTGTGCTTTTCGGTTTCAACCTGACAACAGAAATGTATTATCATTTCTATCAAATAAAATTTTTTTGTTAAAAGGATAGTTTACCCCAAAATGAAAATGTTCACCCTCATGTTGTTCCAAAACTGTGTGACTTGACTGTCTTAGTCACCATTCACGTTTATGATATGTCCATACCATGAATGTGAATGGTGACTGAGGCTGTCTATCTACCAAACATCTCCCTTTGTTCCAAGGAAGATAATACGTCTGGAATGACTTGAAATTGAGAAATTGTTGAAAGAATTTTCATTTAGGTAAACTATCCACTTTAGAAGAAGGCTGTCAACCACTTGTTTATATAGCGTTATAAAGCATTATATCATTAGTCAAACTGTATTCTCAGGTTGAGAAACTGGAGGAATGACTGTTTCTGTTCCTGTATTACTTTTCATAAAAACATTCAAAGTAACAAAAAATAAGCTACATTTCATTTTATCTGCAGTGTAATTGGTTGACTGTTGCTCCCTCTACAGACCATCACTGTACATGCACCCAATGTATAAAGAAGGCTAACTTGTAACTAACAGCATGATGACATGTTGTGAATGTAGCTCATGTGCTTGCTATTGAAAATGTGTTCATATGGAAAAAAAAAAAAAAAAACATTCTGTTGTATGTACAAGGCTGGGTGTAAACAATATATTATATATCCAAAGACAGTCAAAATTTACTGTATGCATCAATGCCTCAATGGTCCATAGACAAGAATAGCTCTAGCAATAGCACAAGGTCTCATTAAGGGTTGGGAGACCAAACTTGATGTCTAGACCCATGCAGAACACATACAGTCACTGAAGTCATTGTTTTAAAATATTGCCGTAAAGGAAGTTCTGGGGTAGATCTTTTTTTAAACCTCAATCGCCAGAGTGACACTTACTTAAAAAAATAAAATAAATGATAAATAAAAAATAGCATATAACTGATTACACTTTTTCTTATATATTCAACGTAAATTACTATATTTGTGTGATTTGTTGTACCTGTGATATTTTTCTCATTCTTTGACAAGCTCTTTTTCTATAAACCAACACAAAGCAATTTAAGACAGAATTCAACCTCAACTTTTCTAACTGTTGTGTGTTTATGTACAGAGCATCCAAGACTGTTCATTGAAGTCAGTGATCATTTCTTTTGTGGTGATTATGCCCTGTTCAATGACTTCCTGTATAGTACAAATCTATTGTGTCTGTATAATCACTCTAATAAAATACTGTGCCAATTTTAGTTTCCTCTTTTATTTGATAAACTGGGATTTCATTTGGGATGACATATGGCAATACTGGAATAATAAGGGAATAACTTAAGTAATTGATTTAACTTTAAAAGGCATTATGAACCCCCAAACAGGGACTAAAACAAAATGTTTTCCATTTTGTTTAATTCCAAACAGAAACTTTATATTTTAGTTCCCCTTCTGGCATTCTATGACATTCATCCCAAATGGTTACCAGTGAGAATGAAATTAAAGAATGGTTAATTACATTCTTTTTAAAATGACACTCTGCACTAAGGGTGTGTGAAATACCAGTTGCAGTGTTGCCTGATCATGTATGAGAAGTAAGATCAAAGTAAGGGACTTGCCTCTTTTTCCACGTGGGGGAATTATCAGCATAGAAATCATAAAAAGCATAGTATTCAGTAGCATTTATAAAATAAATTCTTCTCAATTAATGTTTTCTTAAGATTAAATATATTCCCAAAAATAGTAGGGAGCAAACACTCATTGCTCTTTAGCCCTAATAAGCCATATAAAAACTGAACATTGTCACTAAGAAAGGCCTTAAAAAAAAATGTATCATTTAATTTTAATTATCGATCTGCAATTGTCGATTATCGAGTCAAATCCGGCAGCAGCAAATTTGCATATATGCATCATATCTAACAATAATTGAGCAAATACTTGGAAACAACTAAGAAATGTATTTATTCTTCACCTTGTATCTGCATTAACAGTGCATGTACAGTATTTGTAGAAATTGAACAATATCAGTTAAAACGGGCATCAGCATGTCATGGAATGCTACATCCATAACATGCAATTAGGTAAATAAATTTGTGATACTGTGGTTTCCTTCAGGATCAAAGCACATGCTTATACTAAAAACAGAGAAGTCTTATTTGTCCGGCTAACAAGTCAAGTCAAGTCAAGTGGTTTTTATTGTCGTTTCAACCATATACAGTTAGTACAGTACACAGCAAAACGAGACAACGTTCCTCCAGAACCATGGTGCTACATAAAAACAACAAAGGACCAACACAGGACCACATGAGACAACACAACGAAATAAAATACCTATATAAAAAAAACCTACATATACCTATATAAAGTGCACGTGCAAACATGTGCAAAAAGAACAGGACAGTACAACAAATTTCTGACAATGAACAGGACAATAGACAGTGCAGCGCCGACCAGTACTCAGTAGTGCAAAAAGATGACAGTTTCTAAAAATCTAAACATAACATACTATAAGATAGTGTTCTATGCACATAGCAGTTATTGAGGTAGCAGACAGTTATAAAGTGACAGTAATAGTAATTGACAGTAATTGACAGTAAACAGGATGTGGTACTTCAATTTTGTCAGATAAGATTAATTTTAGTTCTTAAGTTAATAGAACTATCAAATGTAGAAAAGGTGGAGATTACTTAAAACAATCAATAAAGTCAACTTTTACATTTTTAAATAGTGAGCACATTCAGTGTCAAGTTTGGTGGTGAAGGTAGAACTTCATGCTCAGTTTGATCACTGATGCTCAGTCCAGGAGGCCATTTGTGCAGAATAATCAAAAGCAAAATCTTTGGGAACCTTGTAGATTACCACAAAAGTACATTTTGATTTGACCCTCTTTTTCTTTAAAAAGGTTATAAGCACTATGAACTTGCGTGCCCACTAGAGAAGCATTGTGGCTGAAGCAATACCCACAATCCTTTGCACTTGACATGTGAATAATTTGTAAATAAGTTTTGAATTAATATATCTTTTAGCATCATTTGTGTTTTTAAAGATGTTTTGCTGTAAAAAACTGTTTCGTTTAAAGGAATAGTTCACCCAAAAATAAAAATGTGCTGATAATTTATTCTCAGACCATCCAAGATGTATATGACCTGCTTTCTTCATCAGAACAGGATTTAAGATTTTTAGGAATGTTTCCCAGGTTTTTAGCTTCATCCAATGCAAGTGAATGGACACCAATTTCTTATGGTCCAAATAGCACTTAGTCAGCATCAAAGTAATCCACTGGACTCCCGCCGATCGAGTTATGTCTTCTGAAGTGAATTGATACATTTGTGTGAAAAACTAATTGCTAATTAAAACTTTTCTTTGTTTACTCAAATACATTTTTGGTCTTTGGTTTCATGTAAAAAACCAGTAACAAGACTTTATAAATAATATTTTCACCCCGAAACTATTGAAAGGGACTTAGTTCCTGTTTTCGGTATTATTCTTAAAAGAAATTTGTTTATTTTTGGTTTTTGTTCCTTGAACCATTTTTAGTCCTTGCCCAACATTACTCACCATCATGTGGTTCATTTGTTTGGGTGCACTAAAATTCTATACATTTATAGATAATATTTTACATACCAAATAGAGTATTTAGATTAGATTTTAAAAGGTAGTATTGTAGTTTACTGATAGTGAATTAGATTTTAACAAGTTATTACATTAGATTTTAATAAGAACAGAAAGACACAAGGATCCACTGTAGTTAGTAATTGTTCAGATAGATTGGGAGTGCCTGCTAGCTGCTATGTTTGAACAAGGTACACTTCTACCATACATATATTGTGGGCTTGTATACAGCCCAAAGTTCATCTTGCTCAATTTAATCCATGTCAGCCAAAATAATTTTCATATCAAGCTATATTTTGATGCCTCAGGCACCACACTACTTTTGAGAATGTGTGTTCAATGATTATGTAACAGAGGGCTGGCTGGGGTTTTATGTAAGTCATAGTGTCTGTCAGAAGGTTAGTGTCTCTGGAGAGTTATTATCTACTCTATATGTGTCCACAGCACTTCTATCTGTGTGACATGGGTAATAGTTTTATTGAGAGTTATTCCCTTTCAGTCAAATGATGAGTAATATAACAATGAGTCCTCACACCAAGAACATGTATGAGGGATTTAAAAATGTGTCATCAGAATGTTATTGCCTCAGGAGGGTTCCTATTAGGGTCAAGTACAACCTTGTCTGTGTGGAATTGAATAATTCAAGGCACATGCATCCATATGTGACCTTAAAATCATATTAAAGCAAATGTAAAATTATGTTTAAGTATCCATGCTCTGTAAAGAAATCTTGTACTGTCAGGAATGAGATATCAACTTGTGTCTCCTAACATATCTGTCAAGCCTGTCCAATGTTGTGAAGAGATTTTATTAGGTATAACCTTTAATCAATGTGTCAGACACTGTATAGTTATCTACACATATCAGTACAGTTATATGTACAGTGCCAGTAGTTATACAGTACTGTACGTGCAAAACGTGATTTTCAATATTACTTTCAAAAGATGTCTGTACTGTACTGTAGACATTATATAGTGGACTTATATAGACCGATTGCTTCATACCAATATTGCATGAAGCTCATGTGTTTTGTCATGTTAAGGTTCGCTTGTTTAACCATCCACAAATAATTTGTTAATTACCACTTTAATTAAAAAACAGCTAAATCTGGTCGGATATTGAGAAAACAAAGTGTGTGTGTGTGTGCGTATAGTGTTAGTTTGTATGAATTAGAGTGCACTTAAAAGATCCACACCAGAATTAATTCCACAGAACAAACAGCCTGTGTAGAAAACAAAGCTTTACAAAGACTTCAGAACAAGAAATAATGCCAGGGTTTAAAAGGTGTGTATAAACTCTTTATTTTATACAAAATATAAAACTTAAAAGCATGTCAGTATAGAAGAGGACACAGTTATTTGTGTTAGTTGGCCATTTTGTTATTGGAATTTGTTTCATAATTTACTGAATATATATATATATATATATATATATATGTTTGTAAGGTAAAAATGCATATACATGCTTAGATAAATCCTTTTTAAAAAAAATTCTTGGTGTGGAGTGTTAACCATACTTGTGCAGAATGACCACATAATGCATCCTAATACAATCAGGTCAACTCATAAATGTTTGCTAGAACTTACAGTTGATGTCAGAAGTTTACATACATCTCAGCCAAACACATTTAAACTCAGTTTTTCACAATTCCTAACATTTAATCATAGAAAACATTCCCTGTCTTATGTCAGTTAGGATCACTACTTTATTTTAAGAATAAGAAATGTCAGAATAATAGTAGAGAGAATAATTTATTTCAGCTTTCATCACATTCCCAGTGGGTCAGAAGTTTATATACACTTTGTTAGTATTTGGTAGCATTGCCTATACATTTTTTAACTTGAGTCAAATGTTTTGGGTAACCTTCCACAAGCTTCTCACAATAAGTTGCTGGAATTTTGGGCCATTCCTCCAGACAGAACTGGTGTAACTTTGTCGGGTTTGTAGGTCTCTTTGCCCACACATTTTCGGATTGAGGTCAGGGTTGTGTGATGGCCACTCCAATACCTTGACTTTGTTGTCCTTATGCCATTTTGCCACAACTTTGGAGGTATGCTTGGGGTCATTGTCCATTTGGAAGACCCATTTGCGACCAAACTTGAACCTGTCTGCTGTCTTGAGATGTTGCTTCAATATATCCAGATAATTTTCCTTCCTCATGATGCCATCTGTTTTGTGAAGTGCACAAGTCACTCCTGCAGCAAAGCACCCCCACATCATGATGCTGCCACCCCCATGCTTCACGGTTGGGATGATGATCTTTGGCTTGCAAGCCTCACCCTTTATTCTCCAAACATAACGATAGTCATTATGGCCAAATAGTTCAATTGTTGTTTCATTAGACCAGAGGACATTTCTCCAAAAACTAAGATCTTACACATTAAGTAATTATGATATTTTGTAGCTCCGTATTACAGTACTAAAGATCATTAAAGCATCATATAATACATTTTGTGTTCCCCGCAAATATTTGCCTCTTTGCATTGTATTCTAACACCATACACTCTCTGTTAGGGTTTTGCTGGCATACAGTTTTATTCACTGCAGTTTTAAATATTTATTTACTTCTGTAAATTTTGATGTTTTGAAATCTTTTCTTTATTGCCACAGTCCTCGGAGATGGTAGTCCCTCTAGGCATTTTGTAGGTGAGAGTTTTTGCCTCTGTCAGGCCAAGTAGACTGGCACAGGTGGGTAAATAAACAAGCTGAACACGGTCCACCTCTGAGCGGCACACTGGGCAACACTGTAAAAAAATGAATACATTGTTTTATTTTTTAATGTACATTACATACCTTCATGTGTGAATGGGCCTCTTAAATGAATATTCCGGGTTCAATACAAGTTAAGTTCAATCAACAGCATTTGTTGCATAATGTTGTTTAGCACAAACATTTATTTTGACTTGTCCCTCCTTTTCTTTAAAAAAGCAAAAATTGCGGTTACAGTGAGGCATTTACAATGGAAGTGAATGTGGCCAATCCATAAACGTTAAAATAATTACCGTTTCAAAAATATAGCCACAAGACAACAATATGTGTGTTAACATGACTTTAGTGTGATAAAATTGCATAAAGTGATAAAATATTTTCTGTGTAAAGTTATAGCCAATTTATATAATGTAATTTAAAAATGACAATTTAAACAACTTTACAGCTCGAATAATACATGAGTTTTAACAGAAGAATTAATGTAAGTGCTTTTATGTAATTATTAGCTTCACATTTCTGCCTTTAAACCCTCCAAAAATTGGCCACATTCACCTCCATCATAAATGCCTCACTGTAACCTCATTTTGAACCCGGAATATTCCTTTAACGTACATATATCTTATCTTCTATCTTTCATCTTTTTTGTTCACTGAAGATAAATAGGCAATTAGGCAATATGCCAATTTCAACTGTACAGTCATGCACCATTGAACTGCTATAAAACTTTGATTATATCATAGGGTGCCGTTCAAAAGGTCATAGGACTGTTGCGTATGGACAATTTCTTCAGCCTTAACAGACACTAATAGATGACATTTCAATTAGGAGGGTAACTAAAGGTTACATAAACCTTTTCCTCTATGTTCTCTTAATTAATATCTTCACTGGTAATTTAGTATAGATGACAATTTCTAAGCCTGACAAATCACACTTTCATTTTAAGGAGACACAATTTCTGTTTGTATCTTAAACTTTTTTAAATTCTTTATTATTACTACTGCTACATTGTCAATAATTCTAAATAGCACTGATCTTGTAGTAATGTCACAATAGTCACCTGAAGTTGGTTGGCACAGTTATAGCAGCAGAACATGTGGCCACAAGGACAGAAGGTAGCATTGATCTGTTCTTCACAGCAAAGAACGCAGGTCAGGGCTTCTCGTAGCCTTTGGAGCTTCTCCCTCAGAATATGAGTTTCTCTGCAGCTCATGCACATCCTCTCCTCCCTCGCAACTTTCACAAGCCTCAGCGGAGAGGACGAGGGACTGCAGCTATCTCTTGGGGTCTCACAATTAGGTACACTCATCCCTGTTTTGAACAGGGCACGCCGGGCACGGTCATATACTTCTTTTGACGTCCGCTGGATATCGAACATGTAACGTTTACCAAGGTCAATGCTCTCATTAAAGAAGAGGGAGGCCAGGTGACCCTTAAAGTCCCGACTGTATTGCATCTTCACTGTGCTCATAACAGTGTCACACCTGAAGAGTTAAAATTATAATTGTGTTAATAAAACATAGGCTCATTTAAGAACCAGGCATTTTAAAATGATTACGTAAAAGTTCTTACAATTTAAAAAAGTTGATACTTGCAGTTGTTACCATAAAGGAATAGTTTATCCAAAAATTAACATTTTCTAATCATTTATTCACCCTCATGTCATTCCAGATGTGTATGACTTTCTTTCTTCTGCTGAACACAAATATTTTTAGAAGAATATCTCAACTCTGTAGGTCCATTCAATGCATATAAATGGTAGTCAGACCTTTGAAGGTCCAAAACGTACATAAATACAGCAAAAAATAACTCAATCTGTCTCCAGTGTTTAAATATATGCCTTCAGAAGTGATATGATAAGTGTGGATGAGAAACAGATCAATAGTTAGGTAATTTTTTGCTATAAATCTTCACTTTCACATTCTTTTTTGTTTTTGGCAATTTGCATAATTCGTGCATATCACCCATCACCTACTGAGCAGGAACGAGAAAAAAAAAAAAAAGGACTTAAATATTGATCTGTTTCTCACCCACACCTATAATATTGCTTCTGAAGATATAGATTTATCCACTGGACTCTTATGGATTACTTTTATGCTGTTTTTATTTGCTTTTTGGAGCTTCAAAGTTCTGGCCACCATTCACTTGCATTATATGGACCTACAAAGCTGAGATATTCTTCTAAAAAATATATTTTTTGTGTTCAGCAGAAGAAAGAAAGTCATACACATCTGGGATAACATGAGGGTGAGTAAATGATGAGACAATTTTCATTTTTGGGTGAACTCTGTCTTTAACATGACTTCTGTTGGTGTTACCAAATGTGGTCAGGTTGATTCAGTCAATTTTAAATAATATATTTTGGCCTGAATAAAACCAGGTAATTTAGATGTTACCACATTAAGCATTTTTATACAAAACCAGTTATGCACAGGAGAAAGTTTTTCTGATTATTATTATTTTCAATAAATTTAAAATAAAATTAAAAATGCTTTTGTAAAATTATAAGCTTCACATTTCTGTCTCTTTAACTCTCCAAAAGTTGCCGCCATTCACTTCCATTGTAAGTTCCTCTTTTTTTGAAGACAAGTTAAAATAATTATTATGTTGAAATCAACATTATGCCACAAATGCATTCGATTGAGCTTAACTTGTATTGAACATGGAATATTCCTTTAATATAAAAAAAATTATTTAACATCACTGAATCAACCTGAATTCATTAGGTTACACAAACAAATTTAATTTTAAGGGTTAGATCAGGTAGAAATAGGTCACCAATTTTTACAGTCCAATTAAGGCTTACAGAATTCATAACTAATTATGAATTCATTTCCCTCTTCTATTCTATCTGTCATATTTTGTGTTCCCTAAAGATAATTATGCAATTAGGCAATGTGTCAAAAACAGTCATGCACCACTGGACAGATGTAAGACTTTGATGTTGTCAGAGGGTGAAACTCAAAGGGCCATAGGACTGAAGATGATTTTTAGTTCAAAACTACAGTAACCTCTATAGATGAATGTTAGCCAAAGCTTAAATTGTCTAAATCACTTTTGACATCTCTTTCCCTTTACAATTTAGAACTATAGTAATATTCACCTGTAAAAGGCATGGATCTCTGTGATAGCACGATACAGTCCATTGGCAGCACTGGGGCTGATGAACTTAAAGAGGAGCACCACACTGTCCCCACTGTCCTTTGTGATGCTCACATATACGTTCTTTCCAGATTGAGTGGCCATTTGAATGACTGGATATATGATTCTGAAAGAAATCATGTAATAGTATTGAAACAAACATGCATTTCATAATGATCCTATGAGATTTCTTAACATTGTTTTCATGTCTATACCTTTCAAGAGGAGTGAAATCTGTTTTGCTGACAACGAGGCCCTCTGGTCCGACCCCAATGAGCAGCTCCTGTCCCTCAGAGTCACGGGCAGAGTGCCACTCTACACCATAGTTGTTGAGGGAGGATACTAGCTGCAGGGCTTGATATTCCGCTGAAGCGTGACCGACACCCTCCAATTCTTTATGCCTCCAACAAATACTAAAAAACAAGACAGCCGTTCCAGGATAGCAAACACTCAAATAAAATACAATTTATTGTATTGTCAGTCGGAATATTTTGGTCAGAATTTCCATATTTAAAACTATTTGTATAGTTTGCCATAGACATTATTTACAGGTGGTACCCCTACTACTTTGTGCCTTTGCCAATTTTGTCCCCAACCCTTTTTGAAATAGCATATCAGGTAAGTGTCTGGGCAGGAGTTTCCATTTCATTCATGTGTATTATAAATTGCAATCCAGCGTTGGAATTTGTTATTTCATATTTTATGATGAGTGCTCAGTACAGCTGTAATCAGTGGCATTGAGTGACAGGCGGCGATCTTCTCTTGTGCATCCAGACACGTGCTCAACTCACACCATACCTAGTGCTCCATTCCAGTTAAATCACAATGCAAATGGCAAATATATGTACGTATATATCTGATGATATATCATATATACAGTATACACACACACACACACACACACACACACGTATATATATATATACATATATATATTTTAGATGTACGGATCAAGTTATCAAATTAATTATGTAAAATATTTATTGGAGCCCTTGAATTGATCATAAAGGACAAAACAGTAAAAGATAATTTGACTTTATCTGCATAATTAATATTTATGTGTTTCGCCACTTCATGACGGACACCCTGTAATGGTCCAGTCACTCGTCAGTCTGGGTTTTTCTGCGACAGGAGCGTGGCATCATCGTCCCATGTCTGTCTTTGTGTGAGCGCACATTTTCGGTTGATTTCCCTGCCGTGCGCTCTTCGGTCTGTCTTGTTGTCTTGTGCTGACGTTTGGTCACATCTGTCTGCGGTGTCGTGTGTGTGTGTGGCCGAACTCTTGCACAGGTGTCCTGCCTTGTTTTGTTGCCTATTGCGTGCATCGTGAGGCGAACGCTCAGGCTTTGTTTAGTGTGCGAGTGTGTGGCAACTTTTTTATTTGCCGTTGCTACGCATTCCCTCGTCTGTTATGTCGGTTGGTGTGAGCATAAACTGCCTTGTGGTCTTGGCGATGTGCGCTCATGCCATTCGGGTGATTTGTTGTCTGGTGAGAGCACGTGGCTTTGTCTTGTTTCTTTATCGCTGCATGGCATCATAACTCCTTTGTTAACCTGTTGATTTGTCTCCCTATTTTAGTCTCCTTGTGTGTGCTGTCCAGTGCCACTTCGTCTTGTATGTTCCAGTCGGTCTTGTCTGTTGGTCGGTTCCAGTTTGTTCGTGTTTATGTACATTCTCTGCTTCCGGTTTCGGTCCGGTTGGTCCTGTTCCCCATTTCCTCTGCCACAGCCTGGATTACATTTTTCCCCCTATGGGTAGTTTATGTTTGTTGGATTTTGCCTTAATTTTGTGTATAAATATATTCCCTTTTTCAACTCTTCACTTGGGTCGTGACACCCCCCCACACACACACACACACACACTCACTCACTCACACACTGCTGCCCATGTCATTTGTTGATCCTTTGTACCGCATTCAGAGAAAAAATTGTGATCAAGTTATTTTTGCTGAAAATGGACAACGAATTCCCAGTGTTCTTACTTGTTAATAGTGTCATGGCTGGGTTCTTGACCTTGACAGATCTGGGAGTAGCAGTACTTGGCCATGTTATGGTTGTAATCTCCAAACTCTGCCTGAGCCAATAATGCACAGAGCTCTATTGCCTGCTCTGTGTTCAGTCGCAAGCTTCCTTTGAAAAGCTCCTCCTTCATATGCAATAGAAACAAATGTCTGCAGAGAAACAGAAAATACAAGGAAAAGTTGTTAACAGACACGAGTCCATATTTAGCAACTAAATATTAAAGTAAATTCAATAAGAAACAAGAAGCATATTGTTGCCTCTTTTATACCATCCAAATATTTTCATTACTTAACACACTGACAATGGTCTAATATTGTTAATTTCCTACACAAACAGTTAAAATAGCCTACATCCAGTGAATTTCCCCCCTAAATTGTTTTTTTATGACAAGTTAGGTACACAAAAAAATGACCTGTTAGAAAAAAAATGCAGAAAAATAACCCAAAAGGAATTAAATTGGCTTAAACCCTAAACTGTTGGACATACTGAAACTAAACTGAAATGTGCTGAATCATCAGTTCAAGCTTAGTTCCCTGTGACTTGGTGTTTTGGTATATGTGGGTTCCTGTAGCTCAGCTGGTATGGCATGGTGCTAGCAACGATAAGATGATGGGATCAATTCCCAGGGAACACACAAACTGATAAAATGTATACCTGAATGCACTGTACATCACTTTAGATAAAATCATGTGCCAAACGCATAAATGTAATCGGTACTCCACTCTTCCGGACAGAGGGCACCCATGAAAAGGCATTTTTAGGCCTGCTACTAATGCCCTTATGACACTGGTGCTGCTAAGAGGATTATTTTAGAAATCTCAATATATAATCATTACAATATAATATTGTAACAATAATATTATAATAGATCTGCTGTATAATAATAATGATGATTTAATGTAACTACAATATTTACAATAGTAATAAAACTGCAATTAAAACATTTTTAAAGAAAGGTAAAAGTAATTAAGAAGTCAATCAGTGACCATAACTATAGGGTACATTTATACAATACATATATTTACTTTATATAAACTGTATATATAAAGTATACCCAGTGAACTTCAGTAACATGAGTATAACTGTAACTTGTACATATTTCTATAATTCTACATACAGTAAATACACTGTACAAGTAATAGAAGGAAGAAACAGTAGGATAAATTAATACACTATAAAATAATGTTGATCAAACCTATTGCTAAATGACAACCTTATGTTCTACGATCTGTGTTGCATTACTAAAAAAATAAAAAATAACCAATATGATAAAAGCCATTAAGTGTTTCAACATAAAGTCCACAGTCTCCACAATGATAATCCATCTGTTGGCACAATACAATTTGAATTTAAACTATAGAAAGAATAACAAAGGCTGTCCCAGATGGATCTGGATTTTGCTGACCATTGTATAAGATTATGTAAGAGGCAGAATCACATTACAAAGCAGTTCAACTCAGAATCCGGTATACTGGCACCTCCCAACCACCACCCTCCAAACCAACAGCACTATTCAGGCATGACCAAACAGTTCCACTAAACCTCTAGTTTTGAACACTGTACTTCCATTGTTTGAGCATCTTATGGAGGTGCTACTCTTTTGTAACTTTAAATATTTACAGTGAACCAAGTGTGCAGATAATCCATATGGCATGTGAGCATTCAGAAACACACATGTCCCTAAAATTTCCCAGAGAAACATACTTTACCTCAGTAGACTACGACACAGAAAACACTCCCTAAAAATTTGCCACTTTCAAGAACAAACATGTAACACAGTTAACTCCCTGCCAGAGAGTCAGAAGAGTGACATTATATGCAAGATGCACTGAGAAGTTGGTCAAAGTTGAAAAAATTAAACAAAACAGCACTGCTCAGGGATAATGCACTATGAATCACTCTGTCACTTGACTCTAAGCAGCTGCTTCCTGTTTGTGCCATTAAACACTACTACCAAAAAACAGAACTATTATCCTTGTGCCTCATGTCCTCCAAAGTGAACAAATATGTGAAACCTCAATGATTCTGTATACACATAACATATCATATTACAAGAAATGTGTCTAATGGGGAAAAAAGTTTGCAATAGCATATTCACTGAAGTAGAGGTTTACCTTGTCTGCACTTGCAGAATGAGATGAGGCTCAACAAAGAACTTCACTCGCAGCCTCAGTCTGCAGGGGGACACGCTGTCTACTTGTTGAGAGATCCTGTTTCTGAGATTCAGCCACAAAACCTCTCCCTTAGTACCAGTGAACTGGAGTCCAAAATAATCCACCTCTATGATCCCCATCTTCCAGCATATCTAATAATAATAATAATAATAAATACATTTATTCTATATTTTTGGATGTGTGCTCTCCTCTCATCCATGCTGGGACTTGGGCTCTGTCCAACCCTCCACTTTCGAAAGACAAGACGTGTTACATAAGAGTTCAAGTGGATGTGTGGTATGAGAGAACAGAACCCCTTTTCAGAGCAAATTGCTGGTATATTATTTATTAAATAGAAAGAAAACTTCCTCTATATACAGTAGCTATGTTCTTTCACTGTTACACATCTGCGAAGCTTGCTCTTCTTGCATCTAGTTCCAATTCTCGTTCATCCTTTTTTAACAAGAGATGATCATTCATTTAGCCAAACTTGTTGCAGACTAAAGTAATTTGGCAAGATAGTCATGGTGATCTGTGCTGTATTATGATGATTACGAGCATGTTTTAAATGCAGTAATAATAATAAAAAAAAGGCTGGGGCTATTTGTACTAAGTGCAAAAATCGGAAACCAAAAGACCTGTATTCGCATTGCTCACCTGATTGAGAATGTCCTCTCCGTTTGCTTTTAGGTCCACCTCAACTTCCACAACCACAGAGTCCGGACGAGTTATGAGGCATAGCATGATAAATGCAGGTTATTGTTTCACACGCCGTCCAGGAAAAAGGATCGATGAACGTGTAGTTCACTGTAACTCCTCTGGCTAAATCCCATCAGAAAAACTAGTGAGTGGAGGTTTATAAAGCCCAACTCAAAGATCCGCCTCTCCGAAAGATATTCCTATTCGCCAACGAATTGCTCCAAACCGGTTATTTTTAATGATTCAGTTGAACCGATTCGCAAAGCGTTTTTGAATCACTCGACTTTACGAACTTCGTTATATGAGTGATGTGGATGACAATCATAAACAATCCAACATTTGACACAATCTGTGTAAAATAGTGATCGTGAAATCTCGTGCGGTTTTTATAATAAAATAAAATGTATAATTTTTATATAATATTATAATTTTTTTAAATGTGAAATTCTTGCCATTATTAGTGATTTTTAGAGACTGTAAAATATGTGATAGTTCAACCAAAAATACCTCGAATCTGGGCAAAGAATCGGGAAATTAGTTCTTAAGAATAATTGTTTTTACAACGAAGTCAAATCTCGTGCGTGGACTTAAGGGGCACTGAGCATCGATCACCTAACGAATCGGCTAGTTTGTTTTTGACCAGGTTCATTGAAACGAATCGTCCGAACGAACCGATTCCCTATTAATCGGACTTACCCTGTACTCAGTTACAGTAAAACAATCCCCAGACAATCACTTTCACTCTCAGTTAGTAAGCGTGCAGTTGTAGAGGAGTAGCCTACATTTGAAACACTGTGAATATTTCCCTTAAAATGCAAGTTTGAACTACATTTAAGTGAAAATTATCTTTTGTGTGGAAAATTGGAAAAACATAGCCCACACTGATAAAAATGTATTAGAAAACATCCGTTTTGGGGGTAATTTTTGCATTTCGAATGAATCATTATTTTGGAATCACTGAGAGGACATTTTGCTTGTTGTAATTATTGAGTTTTTTTGAACATTATAGTGTTTTGGGACATCTTAGGATGTAAGGCCATGGAGAAAATTAGGCACAAATACAAGGTGATTAGCAGGGGACATTTGTAACATACTGTACCCGTCCCACAAGGAACATGGTTGCCAATGTTCCTTCTAAAGTTTCGTTAGCTTTTATTCAGTCAGAAAGGTTAGATAAGTAAGCAAAACAAATGAATTCATTAAGCAAAACTTATTGAATTAGGCAGACAGACAGACAGGCAGGCAGACAGACAGACAGACAGACAGACAGACAGACAGACAGACAGATAGATAGATAGATAGATAGATAGATAGATAGATAGATAGATAGATAGATAGATAGATAGATAGATAGATAGATAGATAGATAGATAGATAGATTAAGGAATAACATAAGCTAATAGTTTTGGTTTTATTGTGAACGAATTGGAGAAAACATAACAGATACATGTTTAATTTAACCCTTTTATACCTTCGGTTACATTATATGATATGGGACATAATTTTAAACTTATTCTTTGTCATATTTACATATTTGGGACAACATGAATTATATAACGATTGCATGGGATTGTATAAGTATTTTCAGGCAATGGAATCGCTTCGTGATCCAACTAGGAATGGGCGTGTCATGTAGTGGATGTTCCTTGTCGACAGATGCACTTGCATTGACAGCCTACAACGGGATATCAGAACCTTGTCTGCTTGTTAGTAATGATGACTGAAGCCCCGGTGAAAGACTATAAGCACACTGAGATCTAGCTTAATGTTATCCGTCAAGCCTATGTTAGGGAAATAAAGCAGCTTAAAGACATGTTTGAGAATTTCAGAGAGAGACTGCAAACGGTGCAACAGGATTTCACATCAGGGTATGTATTTCTTACCAGTCTTAATAAGGTGTTTTGGTGCTAAAATAAAATGGCCTTAAGAGCCTGAGCACGTCAAGTGCTACACAATGGTGACACAACTTTTGCTCCAGCTTCCTCACATGTGCCCACGATTCAGGGAGTAGCCTAGATGTGGATGCTAGCTAATTAGCCGGCTAATCATCATCGTACTTTAAAACAACGTGTATAATTTGATTTGGATTTAGTTGTTTACAAATTAAAAACTGTTGCGGATAAGTAGTAAGAACATTTATTTCATTATGTACATTTTTAAGAGGAATAAAACATGCTGTCAAGTTAGCCGAATGCTAACAACTGTATGCTGAAATTGTACTAATAACTTCCAGCTGACTGTCATATGATGGGCGAGACAGGCCATTTTTGTCCTTCTGTTACACTATTTTTACAAGTAGAACTTTGTCCTTTTTAACATTAAGGGAACCATAAAAGGTTATACTGGACGCCGTTATTTTACCATAACAGTAACTTAAAAAAAAACAAAAACATGTAAGAATAACTGAAACTATCAGATTCATAATGAGCTTTACGTCCAAGTTTTCTGACATACACAAGGAATTTATTTATTTTTTTTTGGTGATTGGAGAATCAAGTGCACATAGAACATTACAGTAGACACAAAATATAAAAAAGGTAAGGGTATAAATGGACATAAAAAAGGGCATAACTTAGAATGGCGTATATACATGTGCAAGTGGTTATATATGTGCAAGGTAGGGGTATGGGCAGTTATTGAATTAAATTTGAGTGAATGTACATAGGTACATGACATATTTATACATTATTGCACTATGGGAGTCCTGAAGGCAGTTTAATTCTTCATGACATAAATGGCCGGTGGGTAAAAACTGTTCTTGTGCCTGGATGTCCTGGTGCGCAGTGCTCTGTAGTGCCGGACAGAGGGCAACAGTTCAAAAAGGGAGTGGGCAGGGTGTGTGGGGTCCAGAGGGTTTCTACCTGCATGTTTCTTCACTCTGGAGATGTACAGGTCTTGGAGGGTGGGCAGGGGGGCACCAATAATCGTCTCAGCAGTCCTGACTGTCTGTTGTAGTTTTCTTCTGTCTGATTTGGAGGCTGAATTAAACCAGACAGTTATAGATGTACAAAGGACAGACTCAATGACGGCTGAGTCGAACTGAGTCTGCAGCTCCAGAGGGAGTTTGAATATCCTCAGCTGGCGAATCCATGGATGTCTATCAAAACCTACTGTGAGCTACCTAACTAGACAGCATTGTAGGCGGTAGTGCATCATTAAAAATTCTGTCTATGTAGACAACCTACTATTGCTCACATTCAATGAGGAGCTAATTACATAGAGCTGAACGTCTAAAGAGGCACCACCATGGGACTAAACTCACAGTAATACAAATATTGTACACTTTTGTTGCAATGCATATTGCTTGGATTGTTGTGCTTGTTGATTGTGTGTTGTGATTGTTGTGATTCAACCATTTCAGAATCAAGACCCTGAGTGACAAATCCAAGGAAGCTAAAGTAAAGAAGAAACAGAGGTAGTGAATGAAAGGGAGTTATTACTTATTGATTTATAAGCATTATAATATATCAGCATTTGTTTGTTAATGTGATGTGCTTCTCCTAGAAGAGATGAGCACCTTCCCCAATATTCTGCTGGAGTGGAGCTACTCAGTCGGTACGTTACTTTCTTTTGATAAACAGCATATCTAACTAGTCACATCTGTGGTTCCATAAGCATACATCTGTCCAACAAATTGCCCAAAAAATGTTAATGAGTGAATGGCATCCTTTTTTATAGTTTAATTTGGAAATGTTGGTGAAAGTGTTCATAACTGGTTTGAGACATTCCGTATGTGCTATTCTTCTCCAGATATGAAGACACGTGGGTGGCTCTTCATAAACGATCCAAAGAGTGTGCCAAGGCTGGGGAAGTAAGTTCACACTAAATATCTAACTCAATATAGTGGAACGGTTGTGTTGCTGTAGTTGTAGTAACTAGGCTTTATGGTTGTCTCTCTGTCAGACTTTGGATGGGGAGGTAGTGATGCTGTGTGCATATTGGGAGAAGAGACGAGGAGCAGTGCTGGAGCTACAGGAACAACTGCAGCAGATCCCTGCTTTCCTCTCAGACATGGAGACTGTCACCTCACGTATAGGCAAGACATTCACAAACAGCCATCACACATCAGTATCTTAAAGGCACACTCATTAAAAAAGGTTTTACTCCTAAAACAATGAGTAGCCTCACATGAGACTCCAGTCATATCAGTTGCATGAAAAGCTGTTTTTTTTTTTACATGGGGCAGATCTCTTAATGTGGGTTGTCATTTTGAGATCACAGGACCAGCCTAATAGTATGATTATTCTATCTCTGTAATCCCTCTGTTTTTGGATCTTTTCGCTCCCTGAGTAAATGAATTATGACTGACTGCAGATGACGCATTTCTACAGTGGCATTGGTAACCTAAAAAGTTTAGTTTATGCGTGATGCTATTTCCATGGAACCAGGTGTCAGTATTATTTCAAAAAGACTACCATATTAACTAGCACAAATTAATTGTTTTTCTCATTGTTTCATTTAATATGTATTATTCTATAAATTAAAAGGTTTAATTACTTTAAAAATATTTATATTACAGTGAAATCCTTAAAGCTGCAGTACAGAACTTTGGGCTCTCTAGCGACTGTGGTTAAAATTAAATTTTCAACGTTCAGAGGGAAATTTTACGTGAGTTGTGTTTTGGCACTGATCTTTGCTCGGAAGAATGTCATGGTTTGAGGTTACCTTCTTTAACTGTGATAACTCTGGGATATTCAACTGCAGATCCAGAGCTGTGACGTGATATTTTCATAGATATTTTGTTATTCAATTAAACACTCAATAATGGATTTTTGTTAATTGTAACCAAATATATCTTACATAGTGCAGCTTTAAGGGATTTGTTGAGGTATAAGCAAAACATGCTGTTTTCACTTTATTGAAGTCACTTGTGTGTTGTGGCTGTTTGGGACTGTTTCAAGCCATGTTGGAAAATCCTGTAGGCCCATGAATGTATATTTAACAATTGGACTGTTTGTAATTACAAGACTTGAATTCATTTAACTGGCTGTTTTAGTTGTTTGTAGGAGCAACCGTAGGGGCACCTTTTCTCTTTGGTTTATTTTGCCCCTGATTGCTTAACATGTTGCGGATTATGTCATAATCCCTTTTTAATGTTTGTTGTACATCTCATGGCCTAGCCTACACTGATCTTTACTGTAACAGTAGAGATGTAAGATCACCTTGACTGACTTTGCAGAGCATCTCTCTGAGCATAATGTTTGACGCTCTGTGTGTTACTGTGATACATGGAGCTTTTGAGAGTGACTCCTGTAGAGCGCCATCTGCTGATGTCAGTTTCGGTTGTTCATGCCATCCTGTTGCGCTTATAGGCTCTCTTATTAAAAAAAACTATTTTGTGTAGACTGCCTGTACAAAAGCCAATTAGCTTAGAGTTTAGTGGTTGGTATAATCATTCATAAGCTCCTTTGACATTGGGAATCATTTCTAGTAGTTAAAAAATTTGTGTATACAGGTGTGCCTTATATAGTACATTTGTCATCTGATAATCAAGTTATGTGCTTCGAACAATTTATATGACCTGCTAAAACTTACATTATAGCAACAGATTCTCAGGTTATGAATTAATTCTAATGTGTAGGTTTGTTTAACTGAAGAGTAGTAACTGCAGTTTTGTCTCAGGAATTGCAAGCAATTTGAATTAGATTAAGCAATCAATACCGTACAGAACTATTAATTTGTCTTCTCTTTGTTTTTAAGGTTTTGTGTTCCTCTGAAGTCTTAATTAAATTTGTGATAATCAGTGGCATAAGGTGTCTCTTTACAGCTTTAATAGATTTTTGTTTCTGTATGCATTTAGGTCTCTGAAATCACCAGCTTGACATGAAACTGTTATGTCTTACACAATAGAGAGTACTGCTGTATCCTAATGTATGCAGTGCAGTTATGTAAGTTTAAATAGAGATCAGTAAAGCTCATCACATTCCCTGTGATAGTATAATATAGAGCTTGGAATAAATGTTCTATTTAAGGCATTATTTAGTTTTGCCACTTGGTGGTGTAATGTAGCTATGTCAAGTTCTGCCTCTCCCTATCAGAATCAGAGCTTTATTGCCAAGTATGCTTACAGGTACAAGGAATTTGTCTTAGTGACAGAAGCTTCCAGTGCTCAACCAATACAACAAGACAGAGATAATAATAATAATAAAAATAGAGACTAGAAAATATAAATATATATAGAAATGCACAATAAAACAAAAAAAAACAAAAAAAAAAAAAAAAAAATATATGTGTGCCTGGCGGTTCTGGTGCTTTGTACTCTGTAGTGCCATCCAGAAGGCAACTGTTCAAAAGGTTAGTGGGCTGGTTGAGTGGGGTCCAAATTGATTTTTCCAGCACTTTTCCTCAATCTGAAAGTGTATAAGATCTTGAAGGGAGGGCAGGGGGCAACCAATCCTTTGCAGTCTTCTGATCTCCGATTTCATAGCTGAACCAAACCAGACACTTATTGAAGTGCAGAGGACAGACTTCCTCAGCTGGTGAAGCAAGTACAATCTCTGCTGGGCCTTTTTCACAATGGAGTTAATGTGGGTCTCCTTCAGGTCCTGTGAGATGGTAGTACCCAGGAACTGGAATGACTCCACTGCTGCCACAGTGCTGTTTAGAATGGTGATTGGGGTCAATGTTGGGGTGTTCCTGAAGTCCACTATCATCTCCACTGTTTTGAGTTTGTTAAGCTCCAGGTTGTTTTGACTGCACCAGTGAGCCAGCCATTCAGCCATTCTGTATACAGACTCGTAGTCATCTTGGATGAGGCTGATGACATTAGTGTCATCTGCAAACTTCAGGAGCTTGACAGAGGGGTCTTTGGTGGTGCAGTCATTGGTATACAGGCAGAAGTGTAGTGGGGAGAGCACACATCCCTGGGGGGCACCAGTGCTGATCGTACATGTACTGGAAGTGAATTTCTCATGTCACTTTGCTGCTGCCTGTCCGTCAAAAAGCTGATGATCCACTGACAGATAGACGTAGGAACAGAGAGTTGGTTTAATTTAGTCTGGGGAATAGTTGGGATGATGGTGTTGAAAGCCAAACTCAAGTCCACAAAAAGGATCCTTGAATATGTCCCTGGTCTGTCCAGATGTTGCAGGATATGATACAATCACATGTTGACTGCATCATCCACAGACCTTTTTGCTCGATTAGCAAATTGAAGGGGATCTAAAAAGGGTCCAGTGATGTCCTTCAGATGGGTCAAAACCAGTCTCTCAGATGACTTTGACACAGATGTCAGCGTGACGGGTCTGTAGTCCTTAAGTCCTGTGATTTTGGGTTTCTTTGGGACAGGAATAATGTTGGAGTGTTTTAAGTAGCATTGAACTTCACACTGCTCCATTGATCTATTGAAGATCTGTGTGAAGATGGGGGCCATCTGGTCACACAGGATTTTAGACAAGTTGGTGAAACACCATCTGGGCCCTGTGTTTCCTTTTCTCTTGTTTCCAGAAGACACAGCACACCTCCTCTTCACAGATCTTAAGTGCAGGTTGAGTAGCTGGAGGGGGGTTGCAGGAGGTGTTGATGTTTGTGTGAAGTGAAGGTCCGAGCGGGTGTGGGGAATGAGACTGGGCTTTTCAAATCTACAGTAAAACACATTCAAGTCGTCAGTCATTTGTTGGTTACCTACAGTGCTGGGGGATGGTGTCTTGAAGTTAATAATAATAATAATATAGTAGTAATAATAATAATAATAATAATAATAATAATAATAAAGTCTTTCAGTCCTCTCCACACTGATGCAGGGTCGTTAGATGAAAATTTACATAAAAAATGACACCAAACAATTTGCCTACATGTCCATTTTCATTCACATTCATTAGCCATTTGTGCCCATTTTTATAGTTTGATGTTATTGCATGTGAAGCTGAAATGTATGGAAATGTACCATGTTCTATATCAGCACAGTTGATCTCATTAGCCAGCAGTGAATGGATCTCATTTTCTATGATGGATATCTTTATTGGCTACTTCCTCAACCATAGTAAACACTTAATAAAACACTAAAATATTTATGTATTCTATGTATCCAAATAGCTCATCTGGAGGCTGACTTTGAGGAAATGGAGAGTCGTCTGATGTATCTGGAAGATTTGTGTGCTCAATGTGAACATCAACGCTTCAAACACTTTCAGATACTTCAGCTGGAAAGCTACAAGAAGAAAAAAAGGTAAAAAGAAAAACTCTATTCATTTTTGAACAAAATTCAAGTCAGTTTGATGTGCCTGTTAACCTTTTTTTGTATAATATTGTCATCTCCGTTATTTATGTTTCAAGTTAGAAGCTAGAACAAATACAAGCACATGTTATTCTTTTCAAATTAATGCAGCATGAGTGTTTTCCTGGCTGTCATCTGTTGTTTCTTCTTTTATCCCATTGGCTGACTTATTCTGCCCTTCAAATTCTAAATGCAGTAACTGCACTAACACTTATGGTGCATCCACATACAACACAAAGACAATTTTTGCCTTGCATTGCTCGTGCGAGTTTGACCGCTGGATTATAAATGTGTGTTTAAACTCGCGTTCGTGCAAGTAAAGTGAACCTGCGAGTATTCCCCCTTCTCTTCTGGAAAAGGACAGTAGGAGGGGCTTCCACGACTTGGTTCATGGTAAAGTTCAACCATTAGCTGGAATCAAGTAGACGTGCATATTTTCAGAACTTACCAGGTAGTCCAACTTCCTCGCTCACTTTCCTCCAAGCGTTGTCTTTTTTTCATCCGGTCTTTATACATGTATGCTGTTGTGTCATAGAATTCTGGGTGCCCACACACCACTACAACAATTTTTTAATAAATTTTTCCAGATTACTTCTGCTACTATGTCATTACGTCAGTGACATCCGGACAGTCTCAATGCTGTTAGGCTTTACCTACAACGCATCATTGCGATTTTTCACTCGAGTTGAAAAATTTAAACTTGCGCAAATATGCGAATGAAGCGTTTTTCACGCGTTCGAGTTGCGGCATTTAGTTCAATTTGCATCTATTCGCATCTTTGCATTGACTTTGTATGTATTTATTATCACGTTGTATGTGAATGCACCATTAGACTGGCAAAACTGTGAAAGTTTGAGAAAAGAAAACTGAAAAAAAGTTTTGATTGTCCAGCCAAATGTGGATTATAAAATAGTCCTGTTCAGTTTTCTCTCTGAATTAGAGCATAGTTGAGTCAAATCTGTCTGTCACAGGCCAGATCCTAGTCATTTTAGCTGCAAGATTCTTTTTAACTTAACTCTCCCAGAGTAAAAAGTGCAGCATTAAAAAGAGTCTGCTTGGCAATTACTTATTTGCTGGTTTTAAACGTGGTCGGCGTTTGCCCATGCCCCCTTTGCCCATGGAATTTCACCTTGCAAATGTGACTGCGCCTTTATGTTAGGGGTGGGCAATATACATGATAGACATGATAAACCAGTAGAAATTTTACAACCGGTGTACATTTTGTATTATTGTTTCTATCACAGTTATTGAAAATCGGCATCGTGTGGCAAAATATTTGCACAGAATTTGGAGCGGCTGCTTGTTCCTTAAATCCCTTTAAACGAGATGAAGAGGACATCCAATTTCAATGACATATATCCACCAAAGCAAATTCAATAACATACATCTGGCATTCTAAATATGCTACTCATCTAACATTCGCAGCTTTGTCTCACATGATTGTCACGTGCTTCCCATCTGTGCTCCAGAGACAGGAGAGAGCAGGGCGTGATTACTCGCGCTACTCAATCTGGTTTCTCTCGATATCGTAGCACATACAACAAAACTTACATGACCCATTTGAATTCTACCCATTTTAGTTTTTTTTAACCATAAAGTGCTATGGAGGAAGTCAAACAACTAAAATGGCAAGACACCCCAACATTCTAACCAACACTGATGAGGAAAACAGTTAAAACAATGTGTCATGCAGTTTTTTTAAACAACACTTCATTACCTTAAAACAAATCTGTTTGAATTATGTTAGGAAATACACTGGCCATGTTTTCTTTATGAGATTCATATGTTATCTATAGAGATGACTTAAATCATTAAGAGCCTAATGAAGTGTTTATTTTCATTGGATATTTTTATTACTAACAGTATGTATTATTTTCTTTGTTGCATTGCTTTGAGAAGATGTCGAGCTTCTTGAGGAAAGTTTATAATAGTACTTGTCAACAACATAAAATAATTTAGCATTATGATAAGATTGATTTAAACACATTTTCCCCCTTAACTTTTGCCAAGTTCCAAATTAAGGGAAAATTATATAAGAGGAAGTATTTTTTGCCCTCAAGTATGTTTAATTTCTAAAGTATTTAATGACTGGATTATTCAAAAATAGGAATTTCAAAGTGGTTATTTAAAATATAAACCAACTTTTTAAACTTTTTAAATAAAATAAACTATATAGTGATAAATTGTTATTGTGATACAGTATATAATTTCACATATAATTTAAGATTTTTGTCATATTGCCCACCCCTAGTTAGGTCATAACTCTGTTTTTACATAATGTGTAGTTACTGCATTTTGCCATTTACACTACTATATCCCAGAATCCCTTTGTGTGAGGGCCCTGTAGAAAAGATACAATGGGATTTATATGCTAATATTTACAAGGGCCATGGCCATCAAACCATCAAAGACCAGAATCACGACAGGCATTTCCCTTGAGCATTTGCTTTTTCAGAGGGAAGTGTTGAAAGCATTCATTGATTAGGACATGCACTGTTTACTGCATTTCATGGAATTTGATCAGCTAATTATCACAATAACTGTAGAAAATGAAAGATCTATCGATCAAGGGTTTCCCCCATAGCTAATCACTACATTGTATCCTGCTATAAAAATAGTATCTTGCTGCTAGACAATTATGTATATATTGCTGCCCTTTTAAATGAATAATTTAACAAAATAAGTCAAAAGAATATAGCGTATCATATTGACATAATGTTTTGTATTCAGGCAATGGTAAGCAGATAATAGAACAGTATTATTTAATAAAGGTGAAATAAGCAATATAACACCTGCATTTTACATGGCGCAGCTAGGTGTAGAGTTTTATTTTGCAGATTTGCATAGAAGTGGTGAATGCCCCCACACAGAAAACACTGGAATGTACTGTACTGTATGAAAAGCCTAAGCAACATAAAGGCTAATGCAAAGCTTGTATGTGTGTTAAATAGTCATCTGTGACTCTTTGGATGCTTCTATTTGAGGCTGCATCTAAATGATAAAGCTCTAACCTCTTAATCTCAGGAGTCTGTGCCTGTTTTAAATGGGTCTGACTTAATGTGACATCTGCTGAATTCTTGTGTTATTCAGTTGGCTGTAAAAATGTAACACTGACATAACTGTCCTTATTTGTTTTTAGGAAAGAACTTGAGTCTTTGAAAGGTAAGAATAATACACTTTTTTTAAATCTCAAAGTGCTCCATTGCTAACACATTCTCCCTCTGCAGTTACCTATATTATTTAATCCAACATAAAAGCAAAAAATATAAATTCAGTCATCATTTACTCATCCTCATGGTGTTCCAAACTCGTATGACTTTCTTTCCTTCGCAAACAAAAAAGAGATGTTTATTTTCATTACATGCTAAAAAGATGCAATGAAATTGAATGGTAAATGTGTTACATCCAATGACGTATTGTTGTAAATTCACTGTGTCAACCCCTTGAAAAGAGAAATAATGAAAAGATTACCATTTAGTTCATGTGTATATATTTTATTTTATCATTTCTTTATTTACCTCATGAACCTCATTTAGTGCTCAACAATGAGAAGAAATGTGTTGTAATTACCCAGCCAACACTAATTTACCCCAGGGAGGCCAAAACTGCTCTAGTGAGTGGAATCTGTTGTCTTTATTTGGCATTATTGGATAGCATTAATTCCACACTGACCAACCTCTATGGGATGCTGCCTGCTCCATCTGTTCATGTCTACTGTCAGTGAAAATAACGTTCGCTTTCATTATCACTGCTCCTTAATGTATAAGTTAGAGATGTTTGTCTTACACTGACAAGCAAGAGATCAGTAGTCGGTCATTGCATGACATGATTGAATGTATCCTGTCTCTCTCTGCTGTCTTTTAAAGCCATTGTACTAAACAGAAATTGCCTTTAGGCGGATGCACATCATTGTTCACATTTACATGCCCTTTATCTAGAGAGAATTCAGGTCCTCTGGGGCTTGCAGTTATTATACTGAACATGCAGTAAATTTACTAAGATTTTATTATAATTGATGAAAGAGTAAATGTTTGTTTTTGCAGCTGTGAGAAATCATGACTGAATGTTTTAATTGACAGTCGAGGAGGGATTTGTATTTATTTTGCATCGTGTAGTCGTCATTGCAGAAGTGGTTAAGACTGTTTATAACACTTCTCTTTGCATGTGGGTGGTGTTGCTTGAGCATGGGTCTGCTTTTGTTTAGGCAGTGTGTTTCAGGACTTCACAGCTCACTCATTAATTTATTTAAAATATTTGATATATTTTTAGTTTTAAATAAATTTATTTGTTTATTTTTTTCAATACTTTATTATTTTACGTGTATTTGTATTTATTGCAATTTGTGTTATAAAACTATAAAATAAAACTGTTTTATTTGTTTTGATATTTATCTGTATGTGGGAAAGGGAGCTGTGATGGGTTTTTGAGGTATTAAAGTGCAGTGAATTACAATGCATCTATATTGTCCATAAAATACTTTTAGATATATCCTTGATTGGAGTTTCGGAGTCATTGTGATGTTTGTTCACATTGCAGTATTATTAGGATTAACAAATGACTAGTCACACTAATATTCATGTAATATGAAGAATGAGATAAGCTGATTAGAGTGCAAAGCAGTGAAGTCACTAATTTCACATGAAACTTGAAATTCAGCAGATCCACTACTTGTCCCATTCTTTTAACAGACACTCACCCCTATATCAGGCACATGAATGGTACATTCCCTGCTTGCATCTCCTCACTCCAGCTGCATCTGTAGCTCCGTGTCCCTGTGCAGGCAATGTCTCGGCATTGCTGTCCTTAGATGAGTTGCTTGTAGAATAAAAAGGCAGCAGAATATACAATGTTAGTTTAAGCCGTTCTTCATACACACTTTAACTAAAGTCTCTGGCTTATCAGCTCTGCTTTTCTGCCCATCTTCATTCTTCAAGGAGAAACACAAAATGTCCACGTCGGGAACTCTGGACAGCAGCGTGAGAGATTCCTGTAGGTTTTTCCAGGCACTGTTTCTTTTCTTTCAGTCTTCTCTTTTGATGGATTTAAGGTTCATGTGCTGTGGTAATGTTGTATCGAAGTGTCGTACAGAAGTCTGGTGGTATTTTAGGGAATTTATTGGTGGTTTGCAGTCATCTTTGGGCTTGGTAGGTTTTAGGAATAGAATATCAGCACAGGTTGCCTACTGTGGCTCTTGTATCTAAGACTTAAGCTGTTAATCCGTTGGAAATTATGCAAAAATTAACTTTGATTTACAGTCACCATAATGTATCCCTATGTATAAAATAATAATATTTTTGGGTGCATCAGATAACCTAAGGTTACAATAATGGGTGTTCGCACAGCACACATTCTTGTGTTTAAAAAAGCTAGATGGAGCACAACAAAATGGAAAAAAAGTGTCGTGAAGCGTTTTTTAAAAGTTTAACTGTTGTTTCAAAAAACAGCAAGGTGCATCGCAATGATCAAAGACGTCAGTCTAGCGCATATTTACATAGACAAACATTTTAAAACCATGCTGATGGACACAGTGCATCTTGTCTTTACCAAAGACCTTGCTGTCACAACATACTTCTATCTCTAATGTATTGTGAGTGGACATTCATTAATTTTAAGCAAAAAAAAAAAAAGCAGGGTGATTAATCAGTTCATGCTCTGTGTGGAGTGCATCACTGCAGCATGGAATGGTCATAAAGAGCCATAGTGGTATATGGTTAACTTTATGCCCTCATCTTCTTATTTGCTTGACCTATATGCTAGAGGTATTTAATTTTGCCCTGTAATCTAGAGTGTTTAAATTGATGGGATAGTTGTAGACCTACAACCTCTTGGTGGCTCAGGCATTACGACATCTCATAAAGTATAGAAGTTATCTCAGAGATTCAGCTTTAATTTAAGAGAAATTACATCATCAGTGGGATGAGAAAAATGAGGAATATTAGTTCATAATCATAATTTTTTACATTTCTGTGGTCAATGTGTTGTGTGCATGGCTACAGTTGCAAAAAGGGACTTCAAACAAAATGGGAACATTTCAAGGTGGTTGTGTTGATTGGTCCAGAATTGACTGCTGAAACTGCTGACCTGCTGTGCGAGTTGTGGCAGTGATGCTCACAAATGTCATCTGAACCCTTAAAGAGGTCACCCAGAAATGAAAATGCTGTCATAATTTACTGAATAGTGACCACAAATTATATTTCATTGGTGTTTATTTTGAGCGTGACAGTCCGTTGTCCCTATCTACGTTCATTATATGGAAAAGAACGGCATAAACATTATTTAAAATATTCTACTTTATGTACTAAGGAAGATAGAATGTCATACAGGTGGCGATGATATGAAGGCGGGTTAACGATGCCTGAATTAAAATATTTGGGTGAACTATCCCTTTTTAAAGGAATAGTTTACCCAAAAAAATGTATATACTGATAATTTACTCACCCTCAGGCCATCCAAGATGTATCTGAGTTTCTTTCTTCATCAGAACAGAATTTAAGATTTTTAGGATTTCATTTCAGGCTGCCTCCTTTAAACAATGCAAGTGTATGTACTCCATTTTTTGACTGTCCAAAATGCGTAGTTGGGGTGCATCAAAATAATCCACACGACTCCAGTTGACAAAGTTCTTCTGAACCCAAACAATTTATTATTTTTAGAAACAAATCAATACTTATATACTTTTTATCTACAAATGTGTGCTTCCGTACATCTCTGTGACACACACTCATTAGGGAGGGTGATGTAAGCTCGTTGGTAAAGTCACGCGTCACGTGGAAGAGGCAGGAAGCGTGTCATTATTTACGAGAGAAACTTGCACAGACCAAGCGCTATTCACAAACCAAAACAATTTCAAAACAATATAAAATATTAATAAAAAAGTAATAATAAAAAAAACATTACTGCGGTAAGTAACCATCCTTTATTTCGGAGAAAGGTTATCTACTTGTGCTTTTTCTTTAGCAGAAATATATACGCTATATGACTGTCAGGAACTCAAGCCACACAAGAGTGTAGTTAGTGAAACCAAGTGCGAGAGCATTTACTGAGATTCACAGGATTTGCAGGGTTTACACCAGGGGTGGGCAACTATTTTGGTAAAGGGGCCACATCGGGCTTTAAGTAGTTCATGGGGGGGCCACATTGTATTCCTTTTGTGATGAAATGTTCTGCATTGATTTGGTTTTTGTATCTTTTAAGCCCAGAAATAGTTGTGTACTCTATTTTCTGAAGTGTATGTGTGACTAATGGGACAATTCTGAAATTGCCTAAAGTATTGTATTGCTCTACAAAGATACTTTTCTATCAGGCATTAAAAAACTGAATAATACTGAATTACTCAAAACATTACTCGTTTACATGCTAAAAGAGTCTTGATGCAGGTCTCCTTGATGGTTTGACTTTCAGCACACAACTGAATAACACCGGCTTCATGACTATGATAAATGATTACTGCAAGAGTTAGATACAGGTGTGACTTCAACATTTCTAAATTGCACAAATAAAAAATACATATATTTGTTTCTGGCTTGCTTTTGCTTGCATGTCAATGATGCCGAGATCTACTTTTATATTGAATTTAATCACTGAGAAGGTTTACCTGCAAAGTAGCACCAAACATTACAAGCAGCCTCAAGAATGGACACAGAGTAGCTGTGTAACACTTTTCCTTGAGCAGAATATTGCACTACAGATCGCTGTACATTGAGTTTTTAATTGATATTTGTGAAGGCCTCCTATTTTACTGAAAATGACAAAGGTTGGGCATCCTTAACCATGCACCTGAACCATCTACTATGTGTTGAAGTACCGTTCAGTCAGGGTAGATAATGTTTCTGCATTCCTTTCAGTCTCTTTTCTCTTCTTACTGTTGAGATGGATACTGGTGCTCTGTTCTGTGATGCTGTGTGGAGGCCAGTCAGCTCATTAGAATGAGTCATTAACCTGTCTGGCCCAAAGACACAACATGCGTTACCATCCACTGCCTGATACTTCACCGATTAGCTTTAAAACGCCCATCTTCTTCACAGCAGGCTCTTATCAGTACACTTAATATTTCTATTTCTGCTCATAATAGATTATAAACGCTGAATGTTTATGTAAATTAACATTAGTTTAATGTGAGCTGATTTTGAAATTGCTTGGTGTTGGATTCTGCACTCCATTACATGGTTGACAGGTGTATGGATTCTTTGCATTTTTTATGTTGTGATTTAGCTGCAGGGGTTAAATTGTGGTTTTGTAGGTGTGGGAACTCTAAGATCAGATGGTGATCCTGGTACGCTAGACATTATGACCATTCCACATAGAAGGATGCAGCATAATTACCTATGTTGAAACACTTTTTTTTGGTAGAACCACAAACATATATTTGCGAGAAAACAATAATCAGGAAATTATATATTAACGTGTAATATTGTTGTCTTCACATGTATAAACGTATAGCAATGAATTGTCGCCTTTACCAGGGTTCTAGAGGGAAAGAGATTGGACCCTTCTCCACATTTCACAGTGGGGTAAACTTCTATTGCAGTGAATGGGAGACCACAGCAAATATGATTGTGCATTCTCATTTGCTCCAACAGCAAAAGAAAATAATCTTCTACTGTATATTCCAGGGGTGTTTAAACTTGGGTCTGGGGACACCCAGGGGGCCATGAGGTGGTGCTAGAGGAACCGTGGAAAATTAGATACCAAAAAAACAAAGTTTGTAATTGTAAAAAAGCAAAAAAACTGTATTTACCGAATTTGACGTTATTGCCATTTTCAGTTTCATCAATTGTTTCTCTTCAAGTTTATACAGTCAACGTAACTCAATTATTGGTTGGTAAAAAAGATACGTTGTAAACATTAAAAAGTAGCCTAAATATTTTCCACATAATTAGGAAGGCTTTAGAACTCACATTTGGCATATTGTAAAGGGAACACAGGAAATGAGGAGGTTGAACCGGCTTGACAATATAAATGATAGTTTAATGAAGAAATAAACCAAAAGACACAAACATACACACAGAATGGGCAGCTGCCCATAAATGCTTTCTCTCTGTCGCACCACCGTACGTAGTCGGCCTTTATCCCTCTTGGAGGCTTGATTAGCCTGATAAGGGGCCGGTGTGTAAAATCACTACCCGGCCCGTCCTCCGCCCTGTCACACATATTATGATAGAACATTACAGTTTCAAAATATGAATTTTGATGTTCAACAAGCTTGTTTTTTCTGATTATATTTTTCTTGCTTATGCGATTATAAGCAGATCATCTATATAGATGCTTGTAGCCGATGGTTTTAATTTGGTCAATAATTACCAGATAAATCAGTGCATCCCTACAGATAATTACATAGTATAGTACATAGACAAAATTACATAGGTCCTTGGCATCAAAAAAAATGTAAAACCACTTGTATATTCCACAACTTCCCAAATTAAATAAGAATAGAGAGAAATAGATTATGGTAGTAAGAAGAGAGACAGATGGCAAATTTACTGTCTCTCCCTTAGCAGCTGTATTTAAAACCCTATTATAGAAGTGGTGACTTTTTTCCTTAATTCCAGGGTAATATAACTGTAACGTAGTTCAATGGAAAAGAGGTGGCGAGAACCAGTTTGGCAATGTAAATAACATTTTAATGAGTAACTTAAACAAAAGACAAACACACACACGACGGACATGTCCGTAAACAATCTCTCTCTCCCGCACCGTCCTTCGCAGTCGGCCTTTATCCCTCTCGGAGACTTGATTAGCCTGATAAGGGACCGGGTGTGTAGAATCACGACCCGGGCCCGCCCTCCGCCCTGCCACAATAACAAAGAATAATGTCATAAATTTACATAAAATTAAGAAAATGTCAAATGTTTGCTGGAAAAGACTGCTAAATGGGTGTACTAGAGCAGACCAAAGCTGGACAAACATGGATTGATAAACAAAGATTTATAATTTAATAGATTTTGGACAGAAGCTGTTTCAGGTTTGTAAAACATAAAAGGTTTTGTAGTCTTAGCTAAAATGGTTCTATATATGTTGCCCCTTAATGTTCTTAATGTGTTTTCCTCCCTTCTTATGATCATGTGTGGAGAATGTGACAAGTGTGATCAGATAGCCTGAGGCTCAGGCAGTCCTGTCATCTATCATTAGCTGTCACAGACACGCAATAGAAGATGTGTCAAAAAGCGATGTCTGTTCATCCAGATTTAGTTCTTCTATGCAGTGTCTGTGACACATGGAGATGGAAGCTTCACATCGAACACATGGATTCTGGCTGAAATGCAGCTGGTAGTAAATGCCATTTATTTCTTAGGCAGGAATAGTCTCACACTTTTAAACCGATACAATAGAATGAACCTGCTCTTTCATGAGTTAAACACCACTTAAAATGAGCAAAGCTGATTGAGGTCATCCATCAAACAAGGTTGTCATCTAAAGTGAAGACTTAATGTCTATGGAAGGCTATGTGTTGTCCAGAATTCATGATTTGTGTTACATAAGAACATACTAGATATTTGCTTTTTGAAATAATGAACATTTTGCATTTCCTAACAGTAGGCCAAGTTTAATGGGTAGTTGACGAGACATTTCAAGGAGTTTCCTGTGGTGTGACATACCTCATCTAAAACTATTCTACAATAAACAATTTTCTTCACATTTTTGTATGATTCTTATGCATGCAGTTTATACAGCCTCATATTTGAGAGTCTGGATGGCATATGCGTACTTTTAAAAATGTATTTGTCATACCGCAAGTCTATGTACAGTAGGTGAAATGCAAAAGGGTGATCAAAATGGTTAACAAAATAAAGGAAATGGTGATCAGTCATGGCACCTAAAATATACATACTTTTCCTTGCCAAATACCAATATTGTTTCCCATACCAATATTATAGTGTTAAGTAGAGGGTTGAAATGTTTTATTTTATTCTGAATGTAGGTAATATTGTTTCTATATGTTATTTTTTGAGGGAAGTGAGTGCACTGTGAAAAGAAGTGATTGGATAATAATGATCCTGCTGTGAAATATTAATTTGACAAACAGGAGGGATTTAAGCAGATTATTAGAGCAGAGTGTCAACCAGATACCATAACTAAACTAATGTCATGAAAATGCATGCATGCTTGCATACTCCGTTCAAGAGCTTGCATCAACTACATTTACACGTACCCCTTTTCCCAGGCTAATATTGTGCAGAAATGGGCAACAGTGTTTTCTAAGCAGTTTTGTAGTGTATGCCTGCATTCAGTACAGCACTTTTATTTAACATTGCTTAACTACGTGTCTATTTAACAAGAGTTTGTGACAGAACTGTGGTTAAAAGCGCATCCTAATAACAGATTACGACTCTCACTGCTCACTCAGTTTTTTCAATGGACTTCTTGTATTCACACTACACAGGAGGATGACCGTAGACAAAGTCTGCTGTATATTGCAAAAGGAAAGTTTGATATTCTTTTGTTTTATTTTTAAAGTGCATGCCTACATATAATCATTGAAGGCGATTGGTTGCATGACCATGTCTTATAAAATACTTATTTTGGAAGGGGAGTTTTAGAGGACTTATCAAACCATCAATGGAAGTTGTATTATTTAGAAGGTCAAAGCAGAACTTCTTTGACAGGGTGTTTGTGCCACACCTATTTAAACATGCATTGCACACACAAATGCACTGACATTCTGAAACCACAGGCAGACTTCCTGCTGTTCAAGAGAAGAGGATGCACTTCCTGTGAGAGATAAAGGATTTCATTGCACAGCTTATAACACTCAGAATGAGCATCCAAACACTCTTGTTCAGCCTAGCCATAAAGAGCATTACATTTTCTTTCAAAATGACTAGAAGAACAAGCACATCACATTCTCTGGTAAGAAAAGAAGCTTGTGAAGATCTTGATGTTTGAAAACTGAAGCAGTTTAAAATATTTTCAAATCTTGTTGCTGTATTTACATGTAAAATGAAATACATCATGCAGATAGTCTTAGGAAATACACATCTACGATCAGGCAAATATTAGGGTTATATCCTTTCTCTTTTGTGTCAGAGAGAAACCCGTTGAACTCAGAACAATGATTGTGGGAATAGTCTGGTCAGACCAAGTCATTATTTTGTACAATGCCAAAGCGATACCACTAATTGGTCCTCATTTAAGAAGCTTTGTTTGGGAATTTAGAGAGTTTGTGTGGTGTGATTTGACATTTTAACTCCCAATGTTTTTGTTAATCCTTTGCAGTTTTCTCTCTCTCTCTCTCTCTCTCTCTCATACTCACTCACTCACTCACTCACTCATATGTCTCTCTGTAGCAGAGCTCGGTGCAGAGCATGCCCAGAAAGTGTTGGAGATGGAGCATGCACAGCAGGTCAAGCTAAAGGAGAGGCAGAAATACTTTGAGGAAGCATTTCAGCAAGACATGGAGCAGTACCTCTCTACAGGATACCTCCAGATCACCGATAGGAGAGGTCAGTTTCTTATTTTATACAGACCACTTCTTCGCATACCTTTTAATGTCATATTTTTTGTAGTGTCGTATGTAACATTTAGTCAATACCGTTAATAGTCATACTACAGATTTAGGGGTCAAAATGTGCTCTTCTGTTTTGCGTAAGTACATTTTTAGTGACGTTCTGAAAATAACAAATAATAATTTTAATCAAAGCCTGTATAGAATGCTGTGTCCTTCCCATAATTCATATTTAAATGTGTTAATACGGTGTTAAATGGGGGGTTAAAGAGTTGATGCAGGTTGATGGTAAACTGTTGCTCTTCTCCTCCTCTCATTCCTTAATGCTGCACTTTGTGTGAGGTATGCTTTCATGTTGAATCTCCCTTTCTTTGGGGCTTCCACTCTGTTATAACCTGCTCTGTTTATGTGTCAATCAATTATTTGTACTATATTATAGGGCTGGGTATTGATACAGATTTCCCAATTCATTTAGATTCCAGAGGTGGTGGTGTAGTGGGCAAGCACTGAACTGGTAAGCAGAAGGTTGCTGGTTCGATCCCCACAGCCACCACCATTATGTCTTTGAGCAAGGCACTTAACTCCAGGTTGCTCCGGGGGGATTTTCCCTGTAATAAGTGCACTGTAAGTCGCTTTGGATAAAAGCATCTGCCAAATGCATACATTTAAATGTAATTCACAAGCTCTATTCGATTCAGATCATGATTAGATTCTATATCGATTCATATGGGTACATTACTGTTACAATGTCCATTTTGCTTACATATAAAATAAATTCTTTCTCCGCTAATGCTCTTAATTATAAAGGAACCTTCTCTGCAATCCTTCTAGGTATAAATCGAAAATATACATTTAATAAAATTATAATTTAGCATTAGCTTTTCATCAAATGGTCACATTTTAGCTTTTGAAAAATGTTTAAATTCAGTCTATTCCATCAATTATGACTTGAAATTGCTTTTATGTTGCATATATTTTTTTTTTACATGTTAATTGTTTACTTGCATAATTTGTACTATTTACAAGTATTTACATTGATATGTAGAACATGTGCTTAATCAGTACTGCCCCTTTAAGACTAGCGGCATCAGCCAGTAAGCACATATAACGAGAAGGTATGCGTAATTGTTTTAGCACATCCATGTGTGATTAGATTTAAATGTTTCTTTTTTTGTTGTTTTTAAATCAACAACTGACTGTTAAGAACAGAAAGGGTTTAAAGGAATAGTTCACCCAAAATGAAAATCCTCTCATGATTTACTTACCTTTTAGCCATCCCAGATGTGTATGACTTCCCTCCTTCAGCAGAACCGAAGTGAAGTTTTTTTATAAGCACATTGCAGCTTTTTTATCCATACAATGCAAGATAATGGGTGCCATAAGACTGTTGGCTGTTTGACGGTCTAAAAGGCAAATTTAGGCAGCATAAAAGTAATCCACATGACTCCAGTCGATCAATGAATGTCTTCTGAAGCAAATCAATAGGTTTGTGTAAATAATAAATAGATAATTAAAACTTTATTAACTTTAAAAAAATCGCTTCCTGCCAGCAGTCGATGCATCAGTGACGTAAGCACAATGGCACGTTCACGAAAGAAATCAGAATCATGGGCTTTGTGTACAACAGAAGAACGAACGTCAAGCGAGAGTTAGGCCATTTCAAACAGTGAATCCAGCGGTGGGTGGAAGCAACGATTTAAATTAAAAAACTTCTCAATTATCGATTTATTTCTTATAGTCGATAAATTGATGTTAAAAACAAATCGATAATTGAGAAGTTTTTTAATTTAAATCGTTGCTTCCACCCACCGCTGGATTCACTGTTTGAAATGGCCTAACTCTCGCTCAACAATACTACTCAATCTCTGGTGAGTGAAATCTGAACATTTTCCAGCCAGTGGCTAATCATAGACATTTTTAGTTGCATAGTGTGTGATTTGGTTGCACGTCCAAGTGATTTACTTGCATTATAGAGGGTTGCCACATGGAGTGAAAAATCGATCTTGGGATTTAAGAATTGATATCGAGATCATTACAATGAAGATCGCGATGGATCAGAAAATCTATATTTTTACCCTGCCCTCCTAGATTATGAAATCTGCATGTTTTATATCTAGAATACTCTATATTTGTGTACTAGACCTACTGTTCTGTAGGTTTTAAAAGTGAATCAAGTTGTAGTAGTACTAATATAACCTCCAATATGTCAAATTGGTGTTGGTCATAAGAAAAAAGTGTTGTGAAAGTAGTAATTGCAATTTATTTTTTTTCTGTGGGGCAGATCCATTAGGCAGTTTGTCCTCAATGGAGGTGAATGTTGATCTACTGGAACAAATGGATCTTACAGATGTGTCTGACCATGAGGCACTTGATGTCTTCCTCAGCTCGATTGGTGAAGAGAACCGTGCTCCATCTCCTGACACAGGTTGAACTTTTTATATAATATATATATTTATTTGAGATAACAGCGATTATTGTGCACTTCACATTCCAATCACCAACATGTGCTGCCAAACTTGCACAAAAATAGAAAGAAACAAATATAAACTTTGATAGTGTACACGAAACGTTACGGTTTCACTTTAATTTAATCTCGTAATGCAAATGTTCCTTTGCTTAATGAGAAATAAGGGCTCGTGGGATTGATCAAAGAGCATTAAAATGATGTGTGAAAGTGAAGAAATTTGGACAGAAATATAAAATTTGTGCATAATATAATATATACACAATTTATATTTTATCTTTAAGGAAAAATTATAATGTAAAATATGAGTTCCAAAAACATTTACCTAAACTAAAGTTGACCAAAAAGGGAGACATATTTATCGTGTTGCCATGGAGACATCACGCCATCCACCGTGGCGTCCACGCACAACTCACAACATACCCCACATTATATCGACCACGAGGTTGTTACCCCATGTGACTCTACCCTCCCTAACTAGCGAACTCCAGGGGTGGTAGCCAGTGCCTTTACTGAGCTACCAAGGTCCCCATTTATATTCATTTCAATGCAGGTAAAATTTCAGTCAGACTAAAACAATAAATTGTCATATATACTATTTTAATAAAATGTCATGTGAATGCTTTATTCCGACTAAAATCGTACTAGTTCGAGTTTTGGAAAGTCGTCCAACATGTATATACGTTAATCAGACCACAATAGAGCTTGTTGACAGTAGCGCTGTTTTGGATTTTTGACGGGAATGAAAATGAGGCTGTGAGGTAGACTTACAGTCTCTTCAGTGACACACCTAATTTTCCACTCATGTTTTCTAGAGATTTTTTCCTCCCAAATTTGTTTGGAATTTTATTTATTTGTGTATGTTTCATCAGCAGAACGATCCAAAACACTTTAAACAACCCATTAAAAATACTATGTTTATCCCTCACACCCTCGATGTCGTTCCCATCAAAAATGAAATTGCGTTGCTGTAAATAAGGTCCATTGGCTTCTGTGTTGTGCACGTGCCCCCAAAGAGGTAATACGTATCCTGTACTTAACACTTTCTCAGTTGGCATCCTGCCTTGAAACATTCGATTACACGTTGTTTCATTCATACTTGTAGAGAAAGATGAAGTCTTAAGCTTGACTGTGCAAAAACCTACAAAAAGTTTTATTATAACTGCATGTGGAAATGTCATAAAGAGTCATAAACAAACAAATCAGAAAAAAAGACTTTGATCAGGCCCACATGGAATATAAAAAAAAGAACAACTCTACAGATATCTGCAGAATTGGAACACTTGTCATTCATAAAATTCTACAAATCCCCCTACTCCTTGTGTTTGTTTAGTAAATATTTTTGGCTTTTTAGCTTCCAATACATGTACAAAAGTCTACCGATTTTGTCTAGACCTATTTCTGAGTACTGAAATGTGTAGAAGCTGTCTTTCATAGCATGTAACAATTCAGAGTCATTACTGCTCTTGCTGGGCTAATTAATATTCTGAAATAGATGGCGTGACACTTTTTAACCTTGTTCTGTCTGTTCAGCAGGTGGCCCAGCTCTGGAAACTGGCACATCCCCATCAGAGATCAGCCTGAAAGTGCCCTCTCAGACAGAGCTACGGCAGACTGCCTCCTCAATCTCCTCCTCCTACACTGATACTATCAGCGGTGTGACTGAGGGTCCGGATGATGAAGAGGATGCCAGCGAGGAAAGCTGCAGTGGAGACTCTCCACTGGTCCAGTCAGATGAGGAGGAGGTACATGCTGACACAGCCCTCATGGGTCTCCCGGAAACAGAAGAGCTGCCCAAGAGCTCAGACGACAGCGACACACAGGCTCCCTAGTGGCCATGGAGGGGAAGCGTGATTGGTTCATGCTGGTTATCCAAGATGACACTGTGTTTTTACATCAGATAATGATAGAGTGTTGGTGTAACAAGTGAGGCTGAAGAGCAACCAGAAACTGAACATTTCTTCATTGCTTAGTGTGGCACTGTTTGTCCGGTTCTTCAGACTTAAAGCACTGTGATTTTTGTTTAATTCTTTCCCATAAAAAAATCTATTCAATGTATAATACAATTATTCGTATGATATGCAAAACCTGCTGCATTAGAATTATATAGAAAATAATAACCATTTTACAGTGTTCCTCCTAATATCACTGATATACTGTACGTTGCATGAATTTGTAATGCAAAGCTCATTTTTGCATATTATATAATTGAGCCTACTGAAATAAAATATACCTTGAAATAAGATGAGAATCACGGACAGAATCAGAGGAGGACTAATATTTAAAATCATATTGTAGCGATCTAAAAAGATTTCATCTTGGTATATAAATAGCTGTCAACATTTGGACCATCTGTGATTTCAGAATTTACAGGCTCCTCATACAGCAAGCTGTTGTTACCTCAGGGACAAAATGCCAAGTTAGTTCTATGATAACAGTAATAGAAAGGTTCTTTTAATGTCTGACTGCATGATGACTGGGAGCATGTTGTTTAAATGGACAAAAATCAATGCGTATTCAAAATGTTTGACAAAGAAAACCATGTTTACCTTATTTGAACATTTTGCTTTTGATGCCCTCCCGATAAGAATGCCGGTATACATGCAAAGCAAAATTGTGGTAATGGGCAAAATTCTTCAAGTGTTTATCGGTTTTTGCCTTAAAGGGTAATTTTCTCATTATTTACTCACCCTCATGCGTTCCCAGATGTGCACAGCTGTGGCCAAATGTATTGGAAGTGACATAAATGTTGTGTTTCTCAAAGTTATCTGCTTCAGTTGTTGTGGTGTTGATTCACATTGTTTCTGGATTATTGTGCAGAGTGATCAGATGCATTTTAAATAATTGCAAAAAGCTTCATTGGCCAAAAAAATAAACTATCACAAAAACCCAAATTTCACTGTTTTTTGTCCTGGAACAAAATGACCAGCTAACATAATTTCTCTAATCATATCAGCAGCACCTGGGAAAGTGTGAACGAGTACTAGTCAGGTGAAATCACTATCATTCTGATTGGATTATAAGAGCAGACTGATTGCTATGAAAGGAGGGAAGAATTGCTTCCAATCATTGTGTTCTTGTTAGCAATGGTTACCTCTAAAGAAAGATATGCAGCCATCATCGCTTTGCATCAAAATGGCCTCACATGCAAGGAAATTGCTGCAAAGAATATTGCACCTGAAAGAACCATTTCCCAGATCATCATGAACTTCAAGGAGAGATGTTCAACTGCAGTGAAGAAGGCTTCAGGATGTCCCAGAGTGTCCATCAAGTGCCAGGACCGTCTCCTCCTAAGGAGTCAGCTACAGAATCATTTCACCACCAGTGCAGAACTTGCTCAATATTGGCAGCAGTTTGGTATGAGTACATCTGCACTTTCAGTGAGGTGAAGACTTTTGGACAATCGCCTGGTGTCAAGAAGGGCAGCAAAGAAGTCACTTCTCTCCAAGAAAAATATCAAGGACAAACTGAAATTCTGCAGGAACTACAAGGATTGGACAGCAGAAGACTGGTGCTAGGGATAGGCGATACCAATTATTTTTGATCTGATACAAATATTTTCAAGTCCAATATCTTCGATACTGATACTTCTGTTAAATAATTTTTTTTTTTGCGATTACTTGGAATAAAATGGTTAATTTTAAATCATATTTTTTGTCATTATTATTATTTTTTGCCTAAAAAGAAAATTATTAGACTTCTGTTTTGTTTACCCTTACAAAAATTAACCATTTTTCTACAGTAACCACACAATTAACCGTGGTTACTACTGCAATATTACTGTAGTAAATCAATGGTTTCAATGGTATAGTAACTTCATGTTTAATATGTATTTAAATTAATAAGTGTCATTATTGTTCCTTTTATTATGCCATTATGAAAATTGTTAATTCTTGATTATTATTCTAACCGATAAACTAATTCATAATACACAATACAATGTTAAGCATTAATATGAGTGCAGTACTGTTCATGATAACTTGTATTACCATATATAGCCTACATACATTTGTTTTTATTTATTTGTATGTGCTTTTCTGTATAGAGTGAAATTGTTTTCCTACTTAGAAACATAAATTATTTGATATCATGAGAAAAAGGCACCACGGACAGCAGTCAAGGGCAAAAAAGAAAACAAGAGCTTAAAAAACTATCAGGGGTGTAATAACATGCAGTACATTTAAATGTATATACAAATATTTACGTTTAGCAGGGAAATAAATATGCAGTGCAAATGATAGTTTCTCCAGGGACGCTTGTGCGTCAGACGCTGGAAATGTCCCGCCCCTTACTGAAACGGAAAATATGATTGGTTAGCATATTTGCGTCTGAAATTAACGTTCTGATTGGTGGAACAGCTCAGTCTGACTGTCTGTCTTGCCAGTGCTCACCAGCACATATCCGTACATTATTTAAATAATAATATTAAAACACAATTCAATCAACAGTGCTGCGGCATCCCGTTATTAGATTGAAAAAGTTCCGGGTCAAATGTTCGTTTTTCTGGCGGCCACGCGTATAATCAGTTATCTCATGTGGGCATACGCAAAATCTTAAAACTGATAGGAGGGCATACGACGTGTGTGTGAGATATATATATGCCCTACACACCAGAAGCTGTTTCTCTGATTTTCTATCATTACCTCTACAAGGCACTGATCCCTCTTGTTTGAGCGAGTCTTGTGACGGAACAAGCGCTTGTCAGCTTGTGTTTTTCAGCATTAATGAATGTTAAGATGTGTGGAAGAAGAAACAGTTCCCAATCTGCACAAGTATTTGCTAATATAGCCTAATCCATTTTATTTCACTTTGAAGCTTGTGATTATTGTTCGTGGTAACCAAATAATAATAATACCCCTAGTTAAAAAAAAAATAAAGAAATTATTTCGAATCGATATTTTTGTGTGAGTATCGATATATTCGAGACAACATAAGTATCGGAAGTATCAATACTTTTAGGATCGATCCAACCATCCCTAACTGGTGCAAAGTTATTTTCTCTGCTGAAGCGAGACATATCCAGCTGCAGACCCGCAGCACCACCAGTTTCAGAACCCCAGCGCCAGAACCTGAAGTGAGGGGCGGAGTTATTGACAATGAGACAAGCATGGCGGAGAGCATGGTGTTGTGTAACGTTTTTGACATCATGTTGTGAAAAAGTATCGCATATATTAAGTTCAGCGTTTATCTGCTAAATATTTAATTTGTGCATAACTTTATCATCTTATTGAAGCTTGAATATGTTGTCATACTTTACTGTATTAAAAAAAAAAATCTACGGATGGTTCGATACATTTTTGCGTGTTGTAAATGAGCCTTGCGGTGACGTTTTGAAGACATCTTGTGAAGGTGTTAAAGTGTTTGTTCCACGTTCCTCTGTTATATGCATTGTTTGTGAGTTAATGTTGCCTTATAGTTGATGGGGTTTTTTTACGTTGAGATTATTGTGTGGTGCTTTCATCTCTTGTAGAGACATTTCGAATGAATGAAGACCACAAGGAAAAGGCCCGCAACAATCTCCTGGAACAGTTAGAAGCTTCCAGAGAGCCCTTTCTAGTTAATTTTGTGTTCAGGGATGACATGGAGTTATTTTAGCAAGAATGTAAGGACAAAATGGGCCTGAGAGTGAATTCCTCATTTGATACATTTTAAGTTTAATTTATACAGGATTGTCATGATAAAATGGGCCTAGGGGTGAATTGGTCATTTGTTGTATATATTTTTATTGTTTCTTTTAAAATTATGCTGAATTTTCTCTCTTTTTAGTTTTTTGACATGTTTTATTTTACATAAAGAAAAATGCATGCTGCACATGTTCTTGTGAAATAAAGTATATTTTATATAAAATGCCCATAAGTTTCAAGCATTTTTTTTCACCATCATGATCAGGAACTAACTCTCATAATACAATGAAACGGATAACTATATACAATTATATTACAAAAGATCAATGTTTTAAAGTGCTTATTGTACTGTACCTTAAAGAATCATTATAACATACGTATAAAGTATGATGATTCGTTTGTAATAAAAGCAAAGTACTCTCCAAAACGTTAGGTGGCGCTACTCGGTTTAGAACGTAAGCTCCGCCCCTCACTTCAGGTTCTGGCGCTGGTGTTCTGAAACTGGTGGTGGTGCTGCGGGTCTGCAGCTGGATACTATTGGATGAAGCACATACCCTTCCGACTGTTTGGGACATCTAGAATATTTTGGATAAAAGCGTCTGCCAAATGCATAAATGTAAATGTATCAATACGTCCTGCAAGAGCAACTTCTCCCAACGATCTAGGAGCAATTTGGTGATGATCCGTACATTTTCAGCATGATGGAGCACCATGTCACAAGGCAAGAGTGATAATGAAGTGGCACGCAGATCATTATATTGAAATTTTGGATCCGTGGCCAGGCAACTCCCCGGATCTTAATCCCATAGAGAACCTGTGGTCAATCCTCAAAAGGCGAGTGGACAAGCAGAAGCCCACAAATTGTGATCAACTACGAGCACTAATAAGTCAAGAATGGATCGCCATCAGTCAGAATTTGGCCCAGAAGCTGATATCCATGCCAGGGTGAATTGCAGAGGTTATGAAGAACAAGGGTCAACACTAAATATTGACTCTTTGCATATATTGAATGTTTTTGCCAATAAAAGCCTTTAAAACTTATGAAATGCTTATCATTGTTTTCCAGTATACCATATAACGTGAAAAAATAATGTACAAATACTGAAGCAGCAAACTTTGCAAAACACAAAATTGATGTCACTGCCAATACTTTTGGCCATGGCAGTATGACTTTCTTCTGCTGAACACAAATAAATATTTTTTAGAAGAAAATCTCAGCTCTGAAGGTCCATACAATTCAAGTGAATAGTAATCAAGCCTTTGAAGCACCAAAAAGCAGATAAAGTCAGCATAAAAGTAATCCATACGACTCCAGAAGTGATCCAGTTGGTTTTGAGTGAGAACATACCAAAATGTAACTCCTTTTTCACTCTACATCATGACAGCAGTATACTTGTCAATCATGATTTCAAGCTTGATTACACTTTCTAAAGCACAATCTAGTGCTCTGTGCATGTGTCAAGCACTAGGAAGAGTAATCGAGCTTGAAATCATGATCATGCCTAGAGACTGAAATGGCATGATGTACCATGAAAAAGGAATTCTATTTTGGTCTGTTCTTACCCAAAACCAACTGGATCGCTTCAGAAGACATGGATTAAACCTCTGGAGTCGATTATGTTTATGCTGCCTTTATGTGCTTTTTGGAGTTCTGGACACCATTCACTTGTATTGTATGGCCCTACAGAGCTGAAATATTCTTAAAAAAATCATTGTGTACTGCATAAGAAAGTAAGTCATACACATCTGTGAAGGCATGCCGGTGAGTAAATGAGAGGTTTCACATTTTTGGGTGAAATTTCACTTTAACCGTTATGACCGTACCCCAATAAAGGAAAACCATTTAAGAAGTTAAGCTACATGTCCACACACGTCGTCTTGTTAAACATAATTGCTGTAAGAAAAACATCAGGCCAATACATTTTTGGAAGGATTGACAAGTGATATATTTATTCAAACAAAAATATAAAAACCTGATAAGTAAAAAAAAAAAAAGGGAAAAAAACTACAAGTAACCAAAGAGATCTCCACTGGATTGGAGGACTGCGTAACAGTTCATATAAATAAACAGTACAAGGAGCTGGAGGATTACTTAAATAAAATAAGGGTGAAAGGGATAATAATAATAGTAATAATTTAAGGCCATAAAAAGTATACAACCACATTTTTGGAAACACTTTTCATTTTTTAAACCTTAAATACAAGTCAGTCATTTGGAAAGGGGTAACTACCATGTTTGATTACAGGACTTTGATACAGTCAGTGCAATGGGTAGCTAGGCCTACTACAATAGTTTACTTTTGGGTAAAAGACTTTTGAATAAAAAATTAAAGCTAAAAAACTAGGGATCACCACTATGACATACGTCTTCAGTGATTTTAAGCAGCACTTATTTTTTTGTATGTTTTTGTAGCAACCCTGTTAATATCTAATTTATATTAATGAAGAAACCAATGCAGACATAAGGCTTTTTCTTCATCTTGGCTTTCTCATCCAAATTCCTATAGACTGGAACTCAAAGGCTCAATTCTTTAGATTTACTGGCATATAAACATAATTGGGGCTAGCAGACATATTAGTATTTAGCTATAATACTCTATGTAAACAAAATAATATTTAAAGGTATGATTCCAAATATCGAAAAGGAGGGAGCAATTTTAGGACACATTGTTAAACAGTTACAAATGTAAAACCAGTGGGACAAACATTTATGGGATAAAAGGGAAAGTGCATCTTTAAAATGGAAATAATAACTTTAAATATTGCCCTAAGCATCAAACTTCCAATAACTGTTTGAACTCCACAAAGATTTTAGTAAAAGGCCTCAAAATGTGCTTTTAAAACTGGGGATTCCAAGTATACTCATCATCAAGGCCTTGAGAGTTTCAAGGAAATCTGTAACTGAATACAAGGGTCTTCATAAGTTATTTAAAACTAATCTGAAACCGATTAATATTTGTAGCTGGACAAGTGGAATGCCAGTAACTGCATGTACTATACACATACTGTTTGACTTCAGAGGGCTATAATCGTTCTGTCTTGTTCCTGACATCATAATAAACCAACAGTTCACTCAAAAGTCAAAGTTCTCTCATTATTTACTCACCAGCATGTTGTTCCTAACCCGTATGACTGTCTGTCAAAAGGAAATGTTAGGCAGAATGTTAGCCCAGTCAACTTTCACTTTCACTACATCTTTTTGTCAATAAAATAAAAGTGAATAGTGAGGCTAACATTCTACCTAACATCTCCTTTTGTGTTTAAACGAGGGAAAGAAAGTCTTGCGGGTCTGGAAAAACACGATGATGAGTAAATGATGACAAAATGTTCATTTTTGGGTGAACTATCCCTTTAAGATTTAATAAAAGTGAGCCCAAGAGACATACAGGATGTAATGGTGATGGAGAAGAGTGTCACTACAGCACCAGTTAAACACAAATGATAGGAATAGTATAGGATATATTTATATCTATGTATACGCATATCTATACTCAATTTAATGCTAAAACAACCCGAAAATACTCATCTAAAACCAATCTCAGGACTAGTGCAAAAAATTCCGTGCTTATCGGACAAGGCCCAACATTCTCACTTATGTCAGGTGCCCCAAAAAGTTGTTTTTTGTGAAACGTGTTGTAACATTTGACCTCCATACATTCAATATATTGTACTAACCAGCCGGTAACTGCAAATCTGTAATACAAAAGTGCAATATAACAGCTTGTTGTATTGAGACTATACACTAGGTACAAAGATTATTTAAGAGTGTTTGTACACAAGAATTAGGAACACCTGATATAAAGGAGACACTATGGCCTTATATATGTGATGCTGGGTGAGGAGGAATGTTGCTGATGGTCTGGTTAGGTGCGGCTGCTGCTCTTTGAGGTGGAGCAGGAGAAGGGGACCAGGGCGGGGCTCTTGTTTCTGGGACTTCGTTTTGCTGGTAGTGTTTTTCTAAGGTCGGCGACTTTCTGCTTCTCTCTAGCCTTCTCCAATACTTTGCCAGACACACGATTTACCAGACTGTTGATTTGCTCCTGTGCAAAATATGGTTGAATAACTTGTAATTACACATTCAAGATTTACACCTAAGCTAAAAGGCAAAGAGATTTTTGGAATAGTAAACTATGTTCAAAATATTACAACGTCTACCATGCTACTAATTTCTGCAGTATGTATACTGTGTGCAGTATGCACATTTTGATGCGCAAGACATTTTTAGACATATTTACCAAAAATTAGATCAAAAACACGAAATGCAAATATAACGGACTACTTGCACTGAGCTTCATGACGTCCTTCCCCTTTAAAATAATGCGGCTCACTAAATACTGTTTATGTGTTTACAATGTGCTGTATTTTTCTAGTTCTCGAAACTCCACTTAAATTAGTCTTTGGAAGAATATTTTAAATCCAGACATTTTTATAGACAAATGACAGCCCTATAAATTTGAAATAATCTGCCTTCCCATGAATAAATCTCTGCAACTTAGGCAAAGTCCCTTTCAAAGCAAGTCAGTCCACTCAGCAGTCATCTTTGTAACGCTCCTGAGCAGCTATTTTCTACAAGTGCTTCTATCTACTTGAGCTGCAATCTCCAAAATGCATGGTCAAGATTACGATCATGGGCGGACTGGGAAGAGAAACCAGCCCAAAAGTTGTTGGCTTAAATCATGCAAAAAAAACACTTTCTCAGACTGGTCCATCTAATATGCATGCGAGTTCTCTAGTTTACTGTCAGGCGATGTCTGTATATAAAAGGTGATTGGCTCTTTTATAGTCTCTGATGTAGGTGCTCTGAACGTTGTTACCAGAAACGCTTGAGCGGCAATAAGTAGAACACTGAAACAGTTGTGCAAGTAGTCCACTGGACAGCACATGCTGTGACAACAATGCAGCATTCTACAGTTTGAAACATTTATAGTTACATTATATTAGGTACTAATTGACATACTACTTTAAAACTAAGAAAGTAGACTGTGTACAGAATATACTGTTTAGTTTATATTAAATGGTACTCTAGTATTCTATGACAAACATAGTAAAAAACTACCTCAGAGTAGCGAAACATCATCTTGAGGCCACGAGGGGACCTGCGTTTCTGGATGTATCGAAGAGCACATTCCAGGCAGAAAACCACATTATCACTCTCATGAACAACCTATTGAAGACAAATAGAATAGCATTGAAGTGTTCTAATATGGCATGTTATATACTTATACCAGCCTGGGCAAATTCCAAAATTCAAGACAAACTATTCTGTATTGGAAACTTATAAACACATATATATAACCGGCCAAGAGTATTATCATAGAGTTACCATGGAGAGGTAACACAGATGCTGACAAACTTGGCAGCGCCTGTCAGCGGTGTCTTCTGTAAATCTTAAACGTTGCTGCTTCTTCTTGTCCGCTTGAGACTCGCAGTTCGTTCCATAGCGTGCAGACAGACGGAGCCCAGCCTCGAAAAGACCCCTGCGCTGGCTAATCTCTGCATCCCTGTAAGGTTGTAACAGGAATTTTACCCAAGATTTATTGACTTTTAGCCTCAACCAACATGTAATTCCCTTAAATATAGCCTAGTTTCAGCCTCAAACTGTACACCCACAGCTCATTCACTGACCATCTGATGCATATTGCACACACAAATGTCAATTGCTGGCTGAAATCAGAAGTTCCAATCTGACTGGCTGACTTTAGTCAAATTCCGGAAGTAAGGACAGGTTTTTTTTAATCAGTTCACCTTGAAACAAGATAGTGTTTAGAATGTACCTGGTTGATACCATTTTTTTTTACACACAATTGTGACACTAGTACCTACACTATAATCAGTTCATCATTTGGAATCTACATAGTCTAATGTTGTGGTCATCAAAGCCTAACTTGACGAGACGGTCAGATAGTATTTGTGCACCTTTTCGTTTCTGGTCGACGTTTTCAAACTCACGCTGCATTTTTTCTTCTCCATAAATACTCAGCAGAGCCGGCACAACAGCATCTGTCCATCTATCCATGTTGATTTGAAAAACCTACCATAACAACTCAACAAAAGTTTTAGCGAAGCTTACAAGCCGGCCTTTTAAAAATGGGTGGTATCGGCTGTCTGAGGACACATTTTTGTTGACTTTACAAGGAAAGTTTGTCCTCTCTGGAGCAGGTACTAAAAAGGTACCAAGTTTGGTTCAAGTTTTGTTCCACATGGAACTAGTTCATGTGGTGGAAAAACAACATGAACCTGAAATAGTTACAGGAACTAGGAAAAGTTTCTGCAGTGGAAAAACGCCTAGTGAGCACTTTTGAGGTAGAACTAATCACTGGATTTGCCAAAGCTGTCCAGGTTAAAGGCCTCAAAAGATATTGAGGTGTTTGTTTGAGAAACTTAATAACAAGTTAACTAGAAATCCAAAAACATAATAAATTGAACTGAATAAATTTGTCAATGCCTATTTATTATTTTGATTTCATCTATGACAGATAACATAGATGACACTAACAGACTTAAAAAACAAAAACAAAAAAAAAAAACACACATATTGGTTGGCCGTTTTACTTGTCAATCAGATGGTCTCTTCCTGTCTAAGTGGGTATTTCTTAGCCAAAATAAATGGCAAAGATGACCAAAAAGCAGGAAAGAGATTTTGCTGAGGTTTTTGGCAATTAACGCTTAGGCAGTGACACCAATGTGGCAGAACGGCCTACCTCTCCCTCTCGTCATCATCACCACACCTCTGAGGGCCTTCCTTTCGCCAGGCTCACAACGTGAGTGGGCAAGAGAGAGGAGAGGTCAATATAAAAAGCCTCATTTGGGCAGCGGATGATGAGGCACACTTGAGGTGAATAGAGTCTCATCGCCGCTGCCGTTAAAACGTAGAACACACCTCTCCTCGGTGAGCCAGCTTTTGAGTCTAATTTTGTGCACACACTGGCATCCTTGCAGGTCCAGGAGCAGAGCAGGAAGGGTACCGGCCGAGTTACATGCGTCGCCAGACCCCTGGCACAAATTAGATGCGAAGTCAGGGGATTGGAGCATACGTCACAACTGACTAGCATGGATGCCATGCCCCTTTCTCCTCACACACCGCGACCCAAAGAAAGCATAGCCGCTACAGAAGCCACCACCGCCCCTTTCAGATACCCCTTTCTTTTAGACACTAACCCCCTTGGACACTATATTTTCCCCTTTTCTTTTATTATGATTTCAAATAAACCGAGGCCTGATGCCACACCCACTGTGTTTGTCTCTTGCTCACCCTGCCACAAGGGTTGTGGAGATTGAGGGTATTGTTGGTTGCTGCGGCTCAACCCGCCCGTCCATCTCGTCATCATCACCATGCCTCTGAGTTTCAGCTAGACTCACAATGGGATTGGGCAGGAGAGAGGAGAGGTGCAATTTTATAATACTCGTTTGGGCAGAGGATGATGAGGCGCACCTGATGAGAATATGGCCTCATCACCACGTATTCAAACGTATGCCATTAAAACGTAGAGCACACCTTGTGTCCACTCACTGGCATACTCTCAGGTCTAGGAGCAGATTGGTGAGGGTACCGGCCGAGCTAGATGTGTCGCCGGACCCGCAACCCCAGTGCAAATTAGATAAGATACTGGAGGAGGGCTGCATGTCACCACCGGACCCCGCCACATCCTGAACCATCCCTTCGGCATTCCCCGACCTACAAAACGCCCGTCTCACCGTGACATGTCAGATCCCCATTTCTTTTGAACATAAACCACCTTTGACATCATATGAACCCTTTTCTTTTATTATGATTTAAAAAATAAAATGTGACACCGACTGTGTCTGTCTCATGCTCATCCCACCACACCTACCTGAGATCTTTAATGAGAGTGGAGATTGCTTTCAGAAGATGTTTGTTTTCCCGCTCAGATGTGGCAATGTGGTAGATCAGTTTCTCTGTGGAGAAGGGCCCCTCTATACGGCGCCGTTTAAGATCCTGCAAAGCAAATATGATACACAAGTGCGAAAGCCATACTCCCTCCGGAAATAAGAAAAACCCCACTTACAAACAGGCCAAGCCAAAACCAAGCCAAGTTCCAGCTGACTTTGTCCGTCCGTGCATCGAGTCTCTCACCTTAGCTGCCTCGTAGCCTAGTTTCATCCACTGGGGGTTGGCGAAGTGCACTGTCTCTGAGACACTGTAGCCACAACACACCTTGGACACAAAGGTCCCTGGAAAACACACCATGAACTGACCACTCTGTTGCACTGTCCGGTACACTTTCACTCCCTTTTGACGGAGCACCTCTGGCGAAATCTGTGTCATGAAAGAGAGAAAAAGTAAAATGCTGAGTAAGTTTAACTCATAACACATATTTACATTAGACAAGAAGTAAAAAATCTGTAATCATTTACTCACCCTCATGTCCTTTTAAACCCATCTGTCTTTTGTGGAACACAAAATCTGAAGACTAATTGTTCCTTTCAATACAATTACAATGAATATTGACTGAAACTTTTAAGATTCAAAAAGCATGCAAAGTACCATAAAAGTATCATACCGTATTTATAAAAGTTTATATGTGATGCGCTCCATCAAAATAAGTCATAGTTCAAGTCGCAACGGGCAATTTTGGGAAAAACTTGAATTTTTATCAAAAACTTGATTCTTCATCATCACATTTTTCTGTCTCAAGTCTCATTTTTCAAATGATGTCAATGTTATCATTAAAAATATTTTTTATTTTTTATGCTCTTAAATGCATTCAATGCGATTTGTGTCGAATCACGCGCCAATTCAGACAGGGGTTGCTGCATATAGCTTCTCTCCTCTGATCAGCATTCCTCTTCACTACAAAATGATACCACAAAAACACATGAAAGAACATCAGATGCTATGTTGAAAGACCCAATGCAATTGGCTGAAATGATCACCTCTCACGTAATCTGCGAATCAGTGTTTAAACCGCAGGGAGATGTCAACGATAACAACTACCTTCACTTAACAGTAGACATTCTCCTCAGTGAAGTTATCCAATGTTCATTGCTTGTTAGCTTCATTAAATACATTGGAGAGATGAGAAAATTGCAAATATTGTAAATACTATCACTGTCAGAGATGCGGCAAAAGATGCAAAGTAGATACAAGTAATTTAGTCGAATTTAACCTCTTTGGTGCCGGATTATGCAAGATTCAAGACTCAGAATGATGGAACAGGTCATACATACAAATTATATAAATTTGTGGTCCATGGAAGTAAGTCATATAGGTTTGGAACGACATGAAGGTTGGTAAATGACAAAATGTAAACCTTTTGAGTCACCTATTCCTATATACTATTCCTATAATTCAGTGAATTTAATCAGAAACATTATACCTTAACGGTGCAGAAGTAAAACAGATCCAATGCTCCTCTCTTACCATAATGTTCCTCTCAAGCATCTCCAGCCCTGGAGTTCCATTAGCCTGTAGCAGTGTGTGTACTATTTTGTCAAGTTTTGATTTCTCTTCAGCTGGAATACAGTACCTTAAGGAAAGGACACATTTGCAGAAATGTGAGATGCAATACCATTTTGTCACTCTTTTGACTTTACCTTAGTTTGATGAATTTGAACCAGATATGATAGATATAACAGCAAATGTCTTCAATAAATATGAAACACTTTACACTCTTACCAAATGCAATCAGCACCAGTGTGTAAGTAATCTATATACGGAAGGCTGTTCTGGTCCCGACACCAGCATGAGGTAGAAAAGACCATGCCTATATTCAGCCAGGGGATGGTCACTCCTTTAAACAAACACAAACAGATGGTCAGACTTGATCAAGCAGATAAAAATACATGCACAGTATTGAAACATCTAGAAGTATTGAAGTACTGTAAACATGAGTTTTAGTTTTTTTCAATATATCATACCTGGCACAGCACCAAGATGACGTAAGATGGATCCTGAGTTATTGGAAAGGACAGTAAGATTCCATCCATGCCTTGAGAACAAGACAAAAACAATATTTGTATGCATAAAACAAGGTTGAATAAAAACAGGGCAAAACTAAACCACAGAATAGATGTATATATCTTTTGGTTTATATCTTACTTTGAAAATGGCTCAGATTTGCCCACAGGAAATCCACTTCCATGAGTCTTTGTGTCAACCCTCCCACAATGCACAGCAACATGGCATTCCTTTTCTTCAACCAATCTCCAGTATTCCTTCTGTTGTGTATCATTTAAACAGGGAACATGGCAGTGAAGTGGAAAGATAGTTGAAATGAAGACAAATAAACACCTCTGATTCCTGCTCATCAAAGAAAGCATTATGAAGATAGCTTGTTATGGGAACACACAAAGATGTACCTCAATTTCAGCAGTGTCTGGCTCTTTGCTGAAACACATGTTCATGGTATTCCTGGCTGCCCTGTAGAATGTTGTTAAAGAAAATGATTTGCCCTGTGAAAGACATGAGGAACAAGCAGTTAGATGAAAATAAGTGAAACATAACAATTCTATAAACTGTCAAAAAAAAAAATGATGATGAAACAACAGGCTGTACTGACAACCATTGGTTTGTATTGTGATGTTTGGTTGAGTGTTTTTTGTATTTTATTTGGTTGTTTGCTTATGTTTAATGTTTATTTATTTAGATGTTTGTTTGTTTATATAAGTTAGTAATGATGCCAAGGAAAAAAGAAAGCAAAAAACAAATTAATTGAAAATTATGATCTTCAATATTGATGTTGGACATGGACATAAATTGAGCAACTATTACTAGCTTAAATAATTGACTCCTTGTCTGAATCTATTAAGCTATTAAAAACACATAAAACAAATGCAATTCACACAAAGCAATTACTTAAATAAACTTCTACAATGATGAACATGCTTTCATTTTCTGAGTTCAGTTATATTGATATTTTAACCTGGGGCTTAAAGTAGTGTCCAAAAAAAAAGTGTGACTGTCCAAGACAGTAAAAAAAAAAAATTCTTGAAAACAGAAATGTTGGTTTAAGTTTTTTGGAATAATCTTTTATTTTACTCTGAGCTGTCAGTAAAGGGTTAAACTTTTGACGCACAGCATGGCGCTGACCACAACAGAGAACTGCCAACAAAACTAAATCTGGTAAGAAATCATATTAAGATTTTACACTGAAACCTGTTTAAGTCAAAAGATTAGTGTCTATAGTTTCATCCGATATGCCATTTGTAAAATTTGAGTGATTTAACGTGAAACGCCAAGCTGCTAAACACAATATACAGTGTACTTTAGCTCAGATTTACCTTGAGATCCTATATTTACTGTAGATTATCAGATTTAGAATCAATGGGTTCATCCAAAAGCTGAAAACTTTAGCTTTTTAGAGGCTTTATATGGAGTTAGGATGAAAATAAGGTGCATTTCGACCTGTTCTGAGACCAGTGCAGACAGACAGCACACTGGAGGTTAAGTCAATCACTAAATATGGAGAAAGGGTGCATCCTATTATAGTTTTCCAGTGCAGCCAAGTGCATTCAATCCAAACTTCCTATCAAAGGTTTAGTTTCAGGCTGCTGATAAGGACAATTCAACATGTTTGGCAGACATGGGACAATGTTAATCAGTACATAGATTCAGAATTTATAATGTAACATTTTATTTTAACATGTTTGGCAGTTATTGGATGATGCTGGCCATTCCTTTAAATCAGAATTATTTATGCTAATTTCTGAAAAAAATTTCTGTAACTTCTCAAAAACACGAATAACCAACACTCCTGGAAACATAATAAACAATTTGATTTAAAAAATCAGACTTTCTATAGCTTGGTATTATTTACAATTTCTTAGTCCCGCTGACCACAAATGTGGACATATATTTTTATGAAAACTACCTTCTCTAGAATGTATTTTTTTTTGCATGTTTATTAGGTGCTACTTTTACAAATCAAAACGGGAAATGGAAAATACACACAGCAGTCAAGATCGGGTCTCTTGAACTAGATTTTTAAAAGACTTCTAATTTGTATCATCTCATTTTATCATATACAGTATGTATTAACTAATGAATTAAGACAACCTATAGTACGCCATCTTAGGCCAAGTTATAATTTAAAAAAACTATATAATTAGTCATCAAAAAATGTGAAAATTGTACCCTGTATATGCACTTGTGTTGTTCACTGAGTACCCCCTCTTCAACTCCTCTCTTCTCTAGTCGTCTCTGCCGACTGCTCTTCTCTGTGGGGTCCAGCTCTCGCAGGTGCTCACGTGCTCCACTCCTGTGTAATGCTCCGTTCACCAACCCATTTTTGGGTTCACAGCGTGGAAGTAGCAGAGCGGCATGCTGGGATATGTCTCCCTGGCCCTCTAGGGGGCCACTTCTTTTCTCCAGGGTCTCCTTTTCCACCAGCACTTCCTTCTCCAACTGAGCCCTCTGGGCTTGTGATAAGGAGTCATATGAAAGCAGGTATTGACAGTACGCCTCTTGGAGCTTGGCCAGGCGATCTTGAGCAGAGCGTGGGATGCCCAGCAGATCAGCAAGTCGGCCCCATGTTTTCAAGTCTGTTACCTGCTGCATGCCCCCCATTTCATTTATAAGCTGGAAGAATCGTGCCAAGTCTAACTCACACCCTCCTAAAGGGAAGCAAAAAGACACAATGAGATGGGAGAGATATGGCAAACATGACTAAAACATGGGAAAAATTTTTGATCATGTTAAATAACATACATAATAAATACCAAAGTGCAGATGTAAAATTTATATATTTTGAGTGTTATTCATTTGCTGTAAGGTTTTTATTTTAAGATGGGTCTGTATAAATTTGTTGTGCTTAAATATGTTTTATAACATTTTCTTAGAGTTTTTCCATTTATTCATTTTATTATGAGTTGTTTTAACGGGATGTATTATTTAACAGGACTATTATTATTTAAAACATTACAGGTACATTTTCTGTAAAGCTGCTTTGAAACAAAATCACATTGTGAAAACTGCTATCCAAATAAAAATGACTACTGCTCTTATTTATATAATAATTTGAAGTAGACTGACAATGTTTTGATAATGTGTACAGCACTACAAGTCCAAAGTAAACATCCCTTCGGGGACAAAAACTGTATAATCCAATTTTAATTAAAGCAGGTAAACAATGACTTTTTTTTTATTTATTCAATAGACATTTAAATGCTGTTTCTTCAATTTTGCTCCACTTTTGCTCCTAAACGTGTGTGCACATACCACATTAGTCACAGGCATATGACCCATTCAAAAGGCTCATATTACTGCCAGCCTTGTCATTGCAGGACACAACATAGTCACTGTTTGAGTGTCACATAGAAACTAGAGAAGGATTTGAGGTTGGCAAGAAGGAAGCAATGCTGTCTGGCATCGATTAGATGATTTTCACAGTCACCCAGAGAGTATTGGCTCTGTGACTGCTCAGATGCACTGTGGGATCTCCTCAAAGGGACCTGTCCTCCCTAGCACGAGCTGGGTGATCTATCCAAATTGGACCGATCAGACACTGATTGACCAACAGATGTGTGCACTTAAAGGAGATGCTCACCCAAAAATCATCCAGATCATTATTTACCAAGAAACTCCACCCAAGCTTGAGTTTAGCCCAAAGTCTCGTCTAGAATTAAAGAATGGTGTGTCACACCAATGCCGTTTTAGCATCAATGATGTTGACATGCCATTTTTGAATCTGGAAGTGGACTAGAAGTTTTCTGCAGCAGAGATGAAGATTATCAGTGAATAATGACTGAAATCTCTGTCTGTTTTTTTCACACAAATCTATCGTATGGCTTCAGAAGACTTGGACAGAAAAAGTTGTTTGGTTCTCTTGGAGCTTGACACATTTGGTCACTGTTAACTGTTGTTGTATGGCAAGAGCTGTAAATATGCTTCCAATTAATACTTTAATGTTCTAAAAAAAAACAAATATCTGCATAGAGGTTTGAAATAACACAAGAGTAAGTAAATAATGACACATTAATTTGATATACCCCAACTGAGGACACTGTAGTCTGGACTTGACAATTTCATGTAATGTAATATAGGTCAATATGAATGTGAATACAAATACAAGACTCTCTTTAACATGCATGTCATGAAAGAAAATGTATGCATCTGACTAAATGTTAAATATAGTGGTCGCACAAAGCATTTGGACACTAAATATTGCATGAGATAAAATACTTAGCGAAAAAAAAAAAGTTTGTTAGGTTTTAAACTATAAATAATGCACATACTGTTCAAAATTAAGATAAAAGGTATTGTGACACTTTCTGGATGTCAAACATTAGTCGAACATGTCCATAGTTAATGAGATAAACTACACTTTACTGTGGTTACTCTGCAACAGTCCGGAATTAACTTTTTACATTAAGGGGTAATATTTGCCCCCTGGGTTCAATTTTCAGAGCCATTTTTTACATTCATGAGAGTATATTTTGTTCTAACCAATTTAAACAAACTATATCTCATCCTAATGAAATACTTTTATAATTTTAATCGATTCATTAATAAAAATTCATAAGACTGAGAATGTATTACCTCTTACCCTATTAATTTAATCAACATTAATTAATATGTTGAATCATATTAAGAACAACATCAGAAGAGCATTTTTTGCCAAACATTTTGAATTTCATTGGCATTTTTGGCGGCAACCCCCCTACATTTCTGACCCTGCTCTACCCATGTGAACTTGAGAGGAACTCACTTACATCCACAAAAAATTACCTTGACACCAGTTGGTAAAAAGTCATTGCAAAAATGGCTCAAAAAAAGTGCAGCTAACTCTGAGAAAATGGCTAACATAATTTGCTTGCAGATGCCACTTGGTTTGACCATATTTATATAATGCAATGAAAAAGAAATGTCAGTGTGGGTGTCCAAATGCTTATTGGGGCCACTGTACGCCCACAAAACATGTTTTGAATCTCATGCAATACCGTCCATACCTATGAGTGGAGGTTCCTCCATCTTAATGCCTTGTGTCCGCAGGTGTTTTCTGATACAGGCCAGTTGTTGCACATTCGGACCCCAGCGCTTGCCCAGCTTGTGCACATGCTGCACATACGAGACGAAGCGCATCTCCTCTTTAAGCTTACACTCGGGACGCCAGCCCGCTGGCGGAACAACGCGGTACAACCCACATGGTTCTGCTTGCCCCCGCACAAAGTCCATATAAGCCAGAGGGTCATGGAACTCTTGTGTGCTAGGATAGAAACCCGGAACCTCTGTTACCTCCATTACCTCCGCGCCACGCTTACCTCGCTCTTTGTCTGTCGCAACTTTAGGTTCAACTGGTTTGAGGGGCTTGGTCACATCAGAAAGATTGACTAGTTTTTGAGCATTGTTTATTTTGGGAGAAACTGATAATTTGGGGGAGCTGGCTGGTTTTAAAATGTCTTGTGTTGAGGTAGTGGGGCTGTTCTTGGCCTTAACGGTTGCTTTACAGTGCATCTGTTTGGTGACCATGTGTTTCCCTGCAGAAGCACGTTTGGGTCTTTGTGATCCCGACACTTGCGATTTCACCTTTTTACCATGGCTACGGGGCGCTGGCGTCTCCTGAGCTGCTTTCCTACTGCGGGTCTCCAAGGGAATGACTTGCACTTTGACCCTTTTGACCTCAACCTCTGCTCTAACCTCAGCCATCTCCAACTGTCTTTTCGACTGTCTTAGTCCATTTCGTCTGGGAGGGAATGTGTCTGTCCCACACAGTCGCCCAGCAGATGCTGGTGGTATTACTTGTTTTTGCATCTTGGCGTGGCTGGTTTGAGCTTTACCTGAGTTGGAGTGTTGAGGATGTGTGTGGGTGTGGTGCGAGCTGTGTTGGCGTGTATGTGTGCTCAGGCTGAGCTTGGCCTCTTTGAGCAGTCTGGCTTTGGTGTAAGTCACGTGGCCCTTGGGGTACTTCACAGCTTTGGTCGGGGGAGTGCGGAGATCTTTTGTTTTCCTGCAATTGACAGCAGAGGCTCCCGATGTTCCATTTATTTTGGAGAGCTGGGGGACAACAAAAAAAACAGAATTAGTAATTTTGTCATTTTAAAATTGTGTAATTGTTTTCATAAAAATACTTTTTCATATCCCAGCTTAATATGCAGAAAACACTATAAGTTAGCCATTTAGTAGGTTTATTTAGACATAAAGTTCTATAAAAAATATTGCTCTGTATGTTTGAGCATCCCAGATAGACCGACATCCCCGTAGCAACATTGGCACAACCAATGGCATGAGTTTGGGGTGGGACAATAAGTCAATGGGAGGGGGGAGTGTTCAGAAAACTAGTTTGAAAACAATCATAATTTTGGGGATTTGTTTGGTGATGGTAATGGTGCAGAAATATACTTCATATTTAATTCTCTTTAACAAATATATGTTATATTAACCATATATGTTATATTGTGACTTAACTTCCTCTATTTTAAACCAAAGCAATCACAAATAACAATGATCTCTAACTGTTCACTCTAAAAGAGCGTACTCTCCACTAGGGGGCTCAGTAGAGCCCATATTTCATTCTTTTTGTAGCGACTGCACGTGACCTGGGCCATGTAGCATGATTGTTCCATCTGCATGCGGTGGGGGAAGGGAGAAGATTAATTTGTCTAAAACCAAAAGTTCTTGACAGAAACCACCACAGATATACAAATGGTCCACCACATAAAGACACGGTTCATGTTTACAGAAATTAAACAGAATCTCAGATATGTGGTACTCCCACACTCCACTGGTTTTGATTGTATGTGGACAGGGGGTGGGGTGGAGCAGATATGACATCATGTGTTGCTATAGGCCTGCTGCAGGATGGTAGGGAAGGGTAAACCAAACGCTATGCTGCTCTGCAACAGGAAGCTTTGGCAGGAGGGGAGGAAATTTTGGTGAGCACAAAAAAATGGTTTTGTAATAGTCTCTATGCTCTCACAAATCTGGACAGGCTGAATGAATAAGTAAATCACTGATTCCAGCTGGATGTACATTGTACTGGGGGTTTCAGGATAATTAAAGAGATAGTTCACCCAAAAATGAAAATTCTGTCATCATTTACTAATGCTTTTCAAAACCTGTATGACTTTGTGTTTCACAGTGGAAAGATTCACATTATTTTTTGTCAAAACAATAAAAGTAAATGGTGACTCTCTTTTACATTGGCTCGGTTGCTAAGGAGTGGTTTTGGTCTGTTCATCCGTTTAAGTAGCAGAGAACAAGTATATAATCTAGTAATAGGTAATATAATGGTCTGTCTAATGACAATGTATTTCTTGAAAGCAGAACATTTATTTTGGCCATGTAGAGAGTATCAGAATATATATCTGTTGCATAACACTAGAAACATATAAAGTCATAATAAATTCTAAATGCTAGCACAATTATAAGAAATTGTATGTTATAAAATATGTTATTTTTAAATGGCTTAGTAGATCTAAAAATAAATAGAATTAGTTAATAATAATACCATCTTACTGAACAAATAGAAACACTGTTAAATAATCTGAATGTCTCATATTTAAAAGAATAACAAAAATAAGTGGGCACCTTCCATTTTCCATACATTACCAAATTATTCCAAGTTTAAAACATTAAATTACAGTTAACAAATAAATAAATCAAGTGTAAAATAAAGCCAGCCATACCTGTTGTTTTTGTTCCTGTACAGATCTGCTGGGTCGTAAATTGTGTGTACCGGAGGTTCTAGCTGATGCTACAGAGTTTTTCTCCTTCCCTTGGACTCCCTCTTTCCCTCTGGACTTTAAACCATTTTCCGGTTCATCAGCAGCTCGCACGTGCCCGTTAAACACTGGAGGAAGATAGTACATAGCACAGAACTAATGGTAAGTACTCCTTTATCAGAAAGCACACTTTTTGTTTTGAGTATGTACAGGTATGCATACTTAAAGGGCTAGAAAACCCAAAAATGAACATTCGCCATAATTTACTCAACCTCATGTTGTGCCAGACCTCAATACCCTAGGCATTCTTTTCCATATAATGAAAGTAAGTAAGGACTGGGGCTACCTGGCTCCAAAATAGACAAAAAGCATCATAAAATTGGGGTAAAAGTAATCCATATGACTTCTGTGCTAACATTTTTCAACATAACATTGCATTATTTTTTTTATTAAAAGAAGTGCTTTTATTTAAAAACCTGTGTTTATCAAAAATACAAAGTGCTGCACAACAGAACATTACAGAGGTGAAATATTGCTTTGTTATTATTATTATTTAATCACATTTAATTACAGTAAACATTACATTACTATACAGTAGTAATATATTGTTTTCTTTTGTTTGTTTTTTGCCATTTCACACATCCATTTAAGTATGAGCGGCTGGCTACACACATTCATTTTGAATTGTGCAGCACATGCAGATTATATATTTATTCAATTAATTGCAGCATTTTGTGGTTTACACTAGAACTTATTGCTATTTTAATTTGATTCATTGTGCATTCAAACACTAAGTTTCATTCCAAATATGTCAAATTCCTTGACATTCCATGTTTTATAGCTAATGCCATTTTAATGACTGGATTAGTCATTCTGTTACGTGGTAATGCATTGTAAAATTCCAGATTTCCATGACACGTGGGAATTTTAATTCATTATTCACTGAAAATTCACAGCAAGAAACAAAACGGAACGCATTATGAAATTGTGTAAATTATAAAGAGCTAATTCAGTTAGCATTAAACAATTCTTTGAAATTATTACATTTATTTATTTATTAACATGTTTTTGTGTTTGTATCATCGGGTGTTCAGTTAACACTGTGCCTCAGATCTATGCACTGAAGAGACTGATTTAACCAGATTGTTTCCCCACCTAGGTGAATTGAACCAGGTGATTTAGTGCTATGAATCATCCTGGGACTTTACGTTTGCTGCTGAAGGATCCTGCTGTCCCTGACTGCTCTGCTTTCCACTTTCTGTGCACTTGACTTGTAAATTGCTCCTGTAAACGAAGACTGCCAAACAGCTAACAGAGTCTGCATAGAAACCTTGTCTAACACACTAGAGTTTATGTTTTTTTTTTTAAAGCTCAAATATTGTAACAGCAGAGCTGGTTATAGCTCTCAAACCAACATAAATAAATCATACATAAAACACTACAACCCTGTAACACAAATTGCTGATTGCTAAAATCAAAATAACATTACATGAATATTATGGAGACCACATAGAGCCACCCACATTGCAGATGGACAAAAGAAGCTACAAAGTTTTTAAAGTTTTAAGCCTCCATGAATTAAACAGATGGTGCATTCAATATCCTAAACAAGTATTGAAATGCTCTTTTGGTCACTCTTCTAAATGAAAGCTACACTATGTTGCTTCTAAAGAGACCAACTTATCATTCAAACTGTTTGGAGCTCGGCCAACGGTGCACATAAAAGTGTCATATTTAGCTTGTGGGCTTGTACGATATATAAGGAGAAGTGGTTCTGGTTTCTTTATAAAGTATGGAAGCTCAACATGACTCCCAATTTCAATAGGCTTCACACAGAGTTTCCTTTCAGTATACAATCCCATGTAAAGACACGCCAGACCAGCTGACCAAGTAGGGTTCTCTGCAGACACCCGATTCAGAACAGCAGCACAACTTGAGAGGGGGCATTTTAAATGCAAAAAAACTGCTTCAAGAATATTTTCTTCAAGAATCATTTATTTCCATAAAACACAAAAGGTGATTTTTTTTAAGAGTATTCTGTGAACTCTTATAATGAAACTGAATGAGGTCTGGAGCTGTCAAACTAAAAATATAAATGACAAAAAATAAAAACACCAGTATGTGAGTATTGTTAAAGTGGTTCATACAACTTGTGCACCATTCATCAAGTGTTCTGAAGTCATACGATGTCTTTGTGTAAGGAACACTCGCAAATTAAGTAATTCATTAATTATATGTAAAAGATTGGCCAGAATATTCTTCTCTAAAAATTCTGGTGAAAGAAAGACGATGAAAGCACTGTAATTTTTTGGTGAATTATTCTGCCCTACAAAGGCAAGACACCCAAACTACGAAAAATGGCTTCAACGTTTTTTGGTTGTCTAGGCAAATGTGTATTATAAACTAGCCACACTCTATTTTCTCTAAATCTGATTGTAGTTTAGCCAAACTCGTATAAATTAGATAACCGATTAATCAGCCAATGTTTTTAAACCTCTCGTAACCCCGTGAGCACATACGTGGACTTTGTATTTTAGCTTTGCTATATGCAACGCATAATTTCAATTAATTTAAACTGACTGATCTCAGTTCAAGAGACCCTGTGCTGTCAGTAAAGGAATTAACTTTTGACATACGGAGTCATGTTACAAAACAACATGGCACCGATCACAGCTGAGACCAGTGCAGACAGACAGCACACTAGAGATCAAGTCATTCATTAAATAGGGAACAAGGGAGCATCCTAAAGCTCTCTATGCAGCTAAGCGTATGCACTAAAATCCACAAAAAGCTGCAGATGATGTTTGGACCATGCAGCATGTTTGGCGGACATGGGACAATGTTAATCGGTACATAGATTCAGAATTTATAATGTAAAATTAGATTTGATCATGGTTGGCAGTTATTGGATGATGCTAATCATCTAATTTTGGATGTAATATCTGTAACTTCTCAAAAACATGAATAAACAACAATCCTGGAAACATAAACAATTTGATTAAAAAATAAAATACTTTCTATAGCATGGTATTATTTAAAATTTCACAAATTAGTCCCACTGACCACAAATGTTGCCAACAATTTTTAGGAATGCATTTTTGTTTTTGGCATGTTTATTATGTGCTACTAGCAACAAATAAAAAAAGGAAATGTAAAATGCACACAGCATTTTCAAACGGGTCTCAGGAGGTTAAAATCGATTTATAGAATGTTAAAATATTTCCTTACTATGACAGGCACAGAGGCATCTTTTGTTCAACCAAAATCCCAATTCAAACCAGAAAAAATTATGTTTTGGTGCGTAACACAGGACTTACACTGGGGACTCTTATTTTGAAATGACAGAGACTTAGCCCCATTACAATGCTCTATACTGAAGTATTTACCAACTTAAGCATTTTATGGCCTATATATATTCACCAGATGAGGTTTAATAAGTAATACGTTTTATTATTATTCTTTAGTTGGAGATGCATGTGCCGACGGAGCACATTTCTATATACTCACATTTTTCTTTGTATGCCCTTGCCTTCAATTTAGAATGCTTGATTAATTTAACCAAAATAACAAAATAAGCATTGAAGTGAGGATAGAAATATGGATGATATTGTCAATGATGAATGATTTAGATACAGTAAATACCCACAAGGTGATCAGTGATTGTTTTGATTTCACTTCTACAGGCTGCTGTTATACTGTAGAACTTAGAGGCCTTAAGAGCCGCCACGGAGAACATAAAAAAAACTTGCCAACTATCGGCATAGACGTTGGTCGATAACCAGTTAAAATGATATATCGATCTGCAGTTGCTGTGTTTTGCTTTTGCAAGGCAGTATTTCTTTAAGTATTTGAGATAGAAAATCTAAATTACAATATTCCAGATTTCCAGCTATATTTTCAGCACACCCAGTGTATTCTAGGTGTCCAGTTGGACTTTGAAACCTCAGCGTGGTGAAGGGTATATGGTGGTAGTATGTCCAGAGCCCCTCAGACATGCATGGAGGATGTGGAGCGGTATTAGGTGACTGCAGTGTCAGATTACACTGCAGATTTTGCTGAGTGGGCAACAGGGTCCGGTTACAAACCCAGAGACACAGAAAGAAATAGGTCAAGAACTCGGAAGACAGAGGATGGAGTGCTGTTTACCACAGTAACAACACAAATCTGTGCTAAATATGTGTCCTGTTTTTATCTTTTAGCTAAATTTAGGATGAGCAAAACAATTATCCATGCACTTTAATAAAGCATACCTCAAAAGTATAGTTCACAGAAAAAATACATTTCTGTCATCATTTATCCTCATGTTGTTACTCTGCTGGTTTTTCCATGACAGAAAAAGCATGGTGCGCAGCCATATCAAATTTAAATGTTAAACTATAAGACTTATTATCAGGACAAAAGTGCCCTACTGTAACTCCGTCGGGACGCGGGACAACGCTTCAAATCGGGACTGTCCTGGTTTTATCGGTAATAGATTTGTGTGAGGAAGAAACTGAAATTTAAGTCATTATTACAGAAATATCTTGCTTGACAGCTATGGTCACCATTCACTTTTGTTGTATCTTAAAGAGCAGCTATTCAGCTATATATATATATATATATATATATATTATACACACACACTCACCTAAAGGATTATTAGGAACACCTGTTCAATTTCTCATTAATGCAATTATCTAATCAACCAATCACATGGCAGTTGCTTCAATGCATTTTGGGGTGTGGTCCTGGTCAAGACAATCTCCTGAACTCCAAACTGAATGTCAGAATGGGAAAGAAAGGTGATTTAAGCAATTTTGAGCGTGGCATGGTTGTTGGTGCCAAACGGGCCAGTCTGAGTATTTCACAATCTGCTCAGTTACTGGGATTTTCACGCACAACCATTTCTAGGGTTTACAAAGAATGGTGTGAAAAGGGAAAACATCCAGTATGCGGCAGTCCTGTGGGCGAAAATGCCTTGTTGATGCTAGAGGTCAGAGGAGAATGGGCCGACTGATTCAAGCTGATAGAAGAGCAACTTTGCCTGAAATAACCACTCGTTACAACCGAGGTATGCAGCAAAGCATTTGTGAAGCCACAACACGCACAACCTTGAGGCAGATGGGCTACAACAGCAGAAGACCCCACCGGGTACCACTCATCTCCAATACAAATAGGAAAAAGAGGCTACAATTTGCAAGAGCTCACCAAAATTGGACAGTTGAAGACTGGAAAAATGTTGCCTGGTCTGATGAGTCTCGATTTCTGTTGAGACATTCAGATGGTAGAGTCAGAATTTGGTGTAAACAGAATGAGAACATGGCTCCATCATGCCTTGTTACCACTGTGCAGGCTGGTGGTGGTGGTGTAATGGTGTGGGGGATGTTTTATTGGCACACTTTAGGCCCCTTAGTGCCAACTGGGCATCGTTTAAATGCCACGGCCTACCTGAGCATTGTTTCTGACCATGTCCATCCCTTTATGGCCACCATGTACCCATCCTCTGATGGCTACTTCCAGCAGGATAATGCACCATGTCACAAAGCTCGAATCATTTCAAATTGGTTTCTTGAACATGACAATGAGTTCACTGTACTAAAATGGCCCCCACAGTCACCAGATCTCAACCCAATAGAGCATCTTTGGGATGTGGTGGAACGGGAGCTTCGTGCCCTGGATGTGCATCCCACAAATCTCCATCAACTGCAAGATGCTATCCTATCAATATGGGCCAACATTTCTAAAGAATGCTTTCAGCACCTTGTTGAATCAATGCCACGTAGAATTAAGGCAGTTCTGAAAGCGAAAGGGGGTCAAACACAGTATTAGTATGGTGTTCCTAATAATCCTAGGTGAGTGTATATAATTTTGTGTTTCATGGAAGACAGTTGTACAGGTTTCGAAAGATTCATTTTTGAGTGATCTATGTCTTTAATACAGTTCTGATAATTATGTGATCTTTAATGATACTCTTATTAGATGTTTCTTTAATACATAGACAACATATATATAAAAAAAATACCCTGTACATTATATATTGTGACACTATTTTAAATGATTATCTGTGTGCCACAGATCTTAACTTTTGCCCATATGTTGTGTCTTTGCTTTCAGGAATGCACATGTGTGTGTAGACAGTCATGCATACCTTGTGTTATATGGATGGCATACAGCAAATGGAGGCAATCTGACAAAGTGCTGTGTATAGATACGGCTCATTAACTGTATGGTGTGGAGAGAGGCAGGACAATAACTCACCTCACTGGGGTCCTTAAATGGGAACCAAATGTCCACCCTGTGTGCTACTGGCAGTGCAAAAATACACTGAACTCTATACAGACTACACACAGTTAAATGAAATGTAAATAGCTATTTTCAGTAAAAAAAAAAAAGGGTAACAAAAGACAAATTAAAATTACGTTTATGAGAATAAGTGTGTGTGTGGTAACATATAGACTTTAACCGTTAAATGGATGATGTCACTAAGTGACTGTTAAAGAGATAGTTCACCCAAAAGTGAACATTCTGTCATCATTTAATTACCCTTGTGCTGTTCCAAACCCTTATGACTTTCTTTCTTCCATTAAAATACATAAGGAAATCTTTGGAATTATGCTAACCTCATTCACCATTCACTTTCATTGCATCTTATTTCCGTACAATGAAAGTAAATGGTGACTGAGTCTGTAAGTCACCATTTGCTGAGGAAAGCAAGTCATATGGGGTTGGAACAGCACGGGGATCAGGTAAATGATGACAGAATTATAATTTTTGATTATAATTAATCTCTTTAATATCGTGTGCGTGAGGTGCAGGCACCATGACCGTTGGCAATGCATTTGTTGAGTGCTTTGCTCTTGCGTGGAGTTGACTGTAAGGAAGTAGGGGAACTGCAAGCAATGTCTTCTTCGTCTTCCTCATCCTCTTCATAATCTACATCTTCATCATCTTTAGCACTACCAAAGTATGTCATGTTGCTGGGCAACGCAGCAGAGTCTGAGCCAATAAGAAAAGAGAAGGCAAAATGAGGGAGGATCATGCACAGAGAGAAAGAGAGAGAGAGAGAGAGAGAGAGAGAGAGAGAGAGAGAGAGAGAGCAGAAGAGAGAATAGAGCAGGACAATATGGATTTTTTCTACTTGTCCTGCCATCATTTTAACTTGCCAACCACAAAAAAATAATCAACTTTATATTTAGAGACATAATTGTATATATGCCAGAAAGAATATATTAATTGCTAATATATTATGTTAATATACAGTATATTTTTAAGTACTGTTAGATGTTAATTCTCTTTAAAAAATAATGTTACAATAATAATGTTCACAGTAATTTAGGTGTTTAACCAATAATAAGCAATAATTGCTGAAAAAAATGGCATACTGTGATTTTTATATGATTTTTCCAACAACTTTTACTGTTGCTCCCCAACTACCACAAATCTTTTGCACAATACTGACACATATTTGGTGGCATATATAAATCAGCAGAATTCACAACAACAATGTTCACTGCATCATAGAATAAAACAAATGTTATGTTTGCTAACATAAAGACTAGAGATACATCAATGTATAGGCAAAGCCTTGGTATAGCTGATAATTAGGCCTGATTATTTCCTGACAAAAGGGGGCAGAAAATGCTCCTATTGTGTGCAAAAGAAAATGTGTAGAATTACTTTGAATTGGGTTTTTTTTAAAAATTGCAATTTTTAAGCTTTGCCATGTTAGAATTTCACAAGTTGGAACTACCAAACACAACTTATTTTACCATTCACCTTAAAGCTTAACAAAACATGGAATATGATTAGTTGCTAAAGCTAAAGTGGAGGCTGCTTTAGCTAAAAAGGGACAAGCTTCACCATTCAGAATCCAGTTAATGTCAGTTAAGAATATTAAAAAATGTAAGAAATCTAACCAATTTAATGTGAGCCTAACAAGAGGCTATTAAGAATTTGGTTCTTTTAAGAATGTTAATGTGGGTTACTAATGTGCTTTTTAAGTGTTTTGTTTATATGTGAGAGACATTACTCTGAAACATGGAAGATATTTAGAAAAATAGAGAATAAAGTAGGGCTCCACAATTAATAGCAATAAAATCACGATATGAACATGTGCGATATTTTAAATAGCAGCAAGCTGCAATTTTATTTCATTTTTATTCCAACTTCTGTGTTTTTCCAAATTTCAAGTTTCATTCGCTATTCTAATGGGTTCACATCTTTTGTAAACTGACAATATCTCACCAATCATAATCAGTGTTGGGTAATTTACAAAAGTAATCCACTACAAATTACTAACTACTTCTCTAACATTTTAATCAGATTACTTTACTAATTAATTACTTAATTGAAAAAATAATCACCAAGTATTTACTTGTAAAAGTTACTTTCTAAAACACTAAATATTTTCTCCTTGTTCATTGTTGAACACCCTTCAGCTGTCACAGAAACGCAAACAGAAATGCATATCAACATACGAGTTCAAATTTTTAAAATGTATTACACATAAATATTTTTTTTATATTTGTAACCCAAGTAATGTACTTAAAAGTAATTACTTTCATTGAAAATCAGTAACTGTAATCTGATTACAAGAGTTGCATTAAACGACTTTTGCATTAAACGACTTTTTGTGCTTGAAAGTAATTCGATTACAGCAAATTACACTCAGCACTGATCTTAATGCAGTGCAAAAACAGAATACATATCGAGAAGGTGAATAAAGAAGAAAAACAAAAAAGGCACAAAGAAATAACCGACTCTTGTAATTTATACAAAGACACTTAAATACATTTTTGAAAGTAAAATGTGTGAATTAAGAAAAACATTTGCCAAATTCTCAATTCAAATCGTAAAACCTATCTTCTTGTACATATTGCACAGCCCTAGAATACAGTTATTAAATTTATTTCAAAGCTGTTATTTTCAATGATTTGAAACAATTTAGCATAAAAAAGCACAACCACCAAATCTGTATAGGCAAATGTTCTAAATTGTGTCAGTGCATCCCTAATAAAAACACCATGAGTGTAAAATAGTGTCAACACAGCACTGGCCGATACGATAATTTGTCCCGTCAACAGACCCAAAACTCTCTTGATGAGCCCTGCAAATACAGTAGTAATGGCCAACAGATGAGACAGAAATAGACCTCTGCATGCCTCAGTCTCCCCCATATCTCTCTTTTATAAAATCCTGATTGCCCTTAATCTGTCAAATGTGAGAAGTTTCAGTGCTCTATGTTTCTCACAATCTTTCCCTGGGGAAAGAGGGCCCAATAATGTAATTAGTAACTAATAATAACTTCCTAAAATTCTACACCAAGTATCCACTGCATCAAGATACTGATGCGCAAATTGGTGTAAGTGAGCATTTATATTCCTGTGCAAAGCTCCATATCCTGTTTAACAACACTGTTCCAGGCAGCACTGCGTGAGAGAGAGAGCAAATAATTGTTGATATGTCAGAGTGGCCAAGTCCAGAGCTTATCAAGCATGCTACTGATCCTCACTGAAGGGTCCAGTGCTCACAATGGAGTACCTGTTCACAAGCTTTATTCCACAGTGCCTCAGCACCAGTCACTGGGTCCTTGGTGCTTGCATGTGTTGTAGCATGTGATTGTGTGCATGTGCCAGAGAGAATGCGTGTGTGTGTGTGTGTGTGTGTGTGTGTGTGTGTGCGCACATGGGGTGGGGGGTGGTGTGGAACGAGGCCACCTAGTGAGAGAGGAATGGAGAGAGGAGAGGTTGTCTGGCTGCTTTTCAACCAATCCGCTTCCCCTAAAACTAATTTGTTAATCTGAATAGACCACAATAACCAATAGTGTGTTAAATGAATACTGCTACCTGCTCACATTCATTTGGAATCAATATAAATGATCTAAGTGAAACCTAATTAGATGCTGATTATGGATGAAGAGCTATAATTTCCAGGTGGAAGGAGAGCTGGGCTGAATGGTGAAAGAAAGGATCTCTGGGCCACCAATTTACAGGGAACGGCTCTTTAAGCCAGTCCTCTATCATCAATGGCTTTAATAAGCACTCCTGGGGGCTTGGAGTTTCTGGCTATTGTCCACAACTCAAAAGAGGTAACTGAATGATTCTTCGATGTGCTCTGATAATGCCTAGGTCTTATGGGGGTTTAGAAGAGCCAATTCAAATATGAATATTAATGAACGTGCAGTGATTTTTTGCATAATACTACACTACACAGTAATACTAATGATGATCTGATATGATGAAACGGTAACACTTTATAATGAGTTTGACACTTGTGTTCCAATGAAGTAATAATGAACAACACTTTTACAGCATTTATTAATATGCTATTAAGAATGTTAATTTCTTCTGTAAGAATACATTAGATACATTTCACAATAAGGTTGTATTTGTTAACATTAGTTAATGCATTCTGAACATACAATAAACAATAGTATATTTAGAATTGAACATGAACCAAGATGAATAAATACTGTAAAAGTATTGTTCATTGTTAGTTCATTATACCTACTGCATTACCAAATGTTCACAAATACAACCTTTTTGTAAAGTGTAACTGTACATTTTGTATATTGTACAAGTTGTATATTTTAACATTAGTTAATGTGTTATGAACTAACAGTGAACAATATTATATTTATAAACTAACATTAACCAAGATTAATAAAACATTATTGTTCCTTATAAGTCCACTATATACATACAACCTTATTGTATTGTTATTCAACTAAAATTTTCATCAATTAACATTCATTATGCACAATGTAGCGGAAAGATTTCAGTGTTTCGAGGCTCTGAATAAAAGTATCTTAATATGTTTTGAAGGAGTAGCAACATTATGACACCTGACATCCTCTAAATTGAAATCTTTCATTGAGACTGCTTGAGGGTCTGAGTTTAAAAGCCAAATCTGTTTTTATGTCTGTCCCTCGTGGGCTGATGGTGAATGAGTGAGTGATTCAGAGAGAGAGAGAGCAAGAGAGGGAGGGATTTCAGTCCTTTTACTTGGTTGATAGATAAGACTTCCACTTTAATCAGGTGTAAGTGAGTGAGTATATTGACATTTTGAGTGTATAGAATACACCTGATTTGAATGCCATGATTTAACGTACACATTTATGAGACACAACTGAGAGAGACATATTATTTGATCATATTAATTAGAAGTAATTTTTGAATTGTGTCTTCAAAGGGATAGTTTGCCCAACAATGAACATTCTCTCATCATTTACTCAATTTCATGCCTTCCCAGATGTGTTTGACTTTCTTCTGCTGAACACAAACAAAGATTTTTAGAAGAATTTCATTTTTGGGTGAACTAATAATATACCTTAATAGGGATATGCAGAATGACATATTTTTTAAATCAACTAGTTGTTGGGTTGTCTTAACGTCAAGTTGAGTAACTGGTCTTAAGGAAGCGCTGTATAATTATGCTGATTTCGGGTTCATCTTAACGTGCATTATTGCGTTATCATAACAGGAACAAACCTTAGTACACAAGGGGTCGATAAAGTTACCTTCAAAAGTCTATGTCATTAAACTAGATGTTTTATTATTCAGGCAAGTTGCTAAAATATATTAAATATAACTAAATAAACATTCTCTTCAAACTGTTGCTACACCATAACAGTAGTTTGGCTTGAAAGATAAAACTCACATAGAAGCGGACAGTTAACACACTAATCGCACTACAGCCCCCCTATTAGCAACATTGAGAATGCAACGAATACTTATGTTGTGTTATGAATTGCGGTCTGACACATTTTGAACTGCAACAAGGCATAAAATCGAGCTTATGTAGCTAGAAGCTTCTGCGTTTATGTACTTGTGTAGAGTATGTTTCAGCCTTTAGGTAGCGTTTCCATAAACATTTTTCAAATGGGATAAATTTAAAGCCATAACTTCTCAGAGAGGGTTTTACAGTGCAAACGGTCTTAAAGCTAAAGCACAGCATGTTAATTAAAGTACTAAACGTTTTTAAAACCTCACTAATCGACAAGTTGATTTTTGGACATATAGTCAGCCACCTAACCTTAAACAAAGCAGTATTGATATTATCAACAGATTCATGCACACTATAAAATAGGATTTTGAAGCCAACATTGCCATCTGAATTATGGCTGATGACATACATTAAATCAGTCATGACATATGTGACACCAAGTGCTCTGGTTATATTTTAGACTCCATCAACTGATCCACAATGCAGCTCTCAGTACTAACCCAATATTAAAGAGAGATTCACATGATGATGGGGACGAATGATACTGGGGAAAAATGTTCTCATTTACATTCTTTATGTCTGAAAATCCATTAGCCCATTTTGCCCTCAGCCAAGAGTCCATGGCAAATCTAATCAGTCATTTTCCTGTCTTTACACAGCCATGTGTGTGCCAGAAAGAAGAGAGAGAATAAGACAACGTTAAGGGATAGTCCACCCAAACGTTTTATTTCCAGTGCGGTCCTTTATTACTTCCTTTCATTGGAATACAAAAGGAGATAAAATGTTAGGGACTGACAACCTCGGTCACTATTCACTTTCATTGCATCTTTTTCCATACAATGAAAGTGAATGGTGACTGAGGCTGCATCCCTAACATTCTGTCCAACATCTCCCTTTGTTTCTTTCTACAGAAGAAAGTAATACGGGTACCTAATGGCATGAGGGTGAATAAATGACAACAGACTTTCCTTTCTTTCTTTTTTCCCCCCAGATGAACTGTTCCTTTAACAATCTTCAAAGGAGATTGTGAAGTGCAAGAGTATGGGCAAGAGGGAATAAAAGAGAGTATGAAGTTAACTCAATTTCTGCCCTCTAAGTTTGTTCAGCTTTAGACTGCCAGTGAAAGATGAGAAGAAATATATGATGAGGGACTGAAGCAGAACGTCGGCACATCACTTATAGCTGTCATCCATCTAGATTGTAGAAATATTATCAGTGGTGCTGATCTCTCTCTCTCTCTCTCTCTCTCTCTCTCTCTCCCAACGTATACTGCACATACATATGCAACCCAATTAAGACTAAACCGACTTGAAATATGCCGTTTGCTCGACAGATGTTCAGATAAACACATCAGCGTCCTCTGCGGTACCTGGAATTTTGGGGATTTGTGGATCTTCCTGTCTTTCAGGAGAAAACAACAAGCAATCTGCATCCATATGGCAGACTCCTGTATAAATAGGAGTTTATACTGTAGAGCTGTTCAGCTTGTAGTCCTAAAACCTCGGAAGAAAATTAGTATTTTCAACCTATGGGTTTGATCACATTTTCAATGGGTTTTAGAGTATATGTCATTTAAAAAAACAAAATGTAAAAGTCACTTCAAGTAATGTCTACCACAAATCTTATTCTACTATAAACCGAAAGGCAATTCCTGAGGGAACCCATGACATATTAGCCTTCCAGGTAGGTCTACAAATTAATGTCAAGACTGAACAGCTCTGTATCTCTCTGGAATACTGGATTCTGACTGGTCAATATTTTTGTCTAATTGAGCATTGTCCCAGGCAAGCAATTTCCTACATAGGCCCCTCCAAACCTAAAACAATGTCAACGTAAATCAATATTTCATGTCCATTTATTTCTTTATTTGATTTGTTGCCTTGCTATAACTGATGGGGGTCCTGATCACCCTGTCAGGTTTAGTTTTGCAATACTGACCTGCTGATCGTAAACTATCCCTTACAAATTACCTCCATTGATAATGTACTAACAATAATAAGGGTAACAATTGGCATTAAGTTGAAAATGTACTGACTGAGAAATGATCTTCAGAGGTTAGACATATCTTTAACACCAGTGTGATCAGAAGAGCCACAAAAACAAGATATGGTCAGCGAAGGCTTTGTGTTTGTGATGGCAAATATACATTAGTGTATCTGAAAAGGAAAGCGAGGCAGAGAAAAATAGATTTCAAGAAAGAAAAAATGATTGGGGTTTAGAATAAGCACAGATCTGGAGTTGAGGTAAAGACTGAGGTTTAAGCAGAGTGCCGTGGGACAGACTTTAACTCTAATGTACACTGGGAAATCATCCAAGACACAAATACTGTAAATAACGGCAGCACACATGAGAGTCACACAAACGTTTGCCAATAATAACTGAGACTCCCAGATGAGAGTTGAATGTGTGCTGAATGTGAATCAGTATACATTTTAAAAATCGAGTGAGTGAGAAAGATTGAGAGAACATGAAGAAGACAAAGAGAGATTGATTGGACACACCTCTTAGACAGAGAAAGGTGAGGAAGTCTTCAGTTTTGGGTTTGCGTTTAGTGAGATGGTTGAGCAGGGCAGGAGGGCTCGGGGGCATGGCTTCCAGCACTTTCAGCGGGGTAGCATTGGGAGAACAGGGATGAGACTGTGCAAACTTCCTCTGAGCCTGCAGCCTTGGTCTGGTGAGAGAAAGTTAACAAAATGGAACAAATCATCAACTCTTAATTGTAAAGAAAATAATTATTCTTAACCACAATTTTAAAGTGTAGATTTCTTTGCTTTTCTAAACGGTGTACTTTAAAGGAATAGTTATCTTAAAAATGAATATTCCGTCATCATTTACATACCCTTGTGTCTTTTTTAAAACACATATTACTTTAAGTCTATGAAACACAATAGTAGTTATTTACAGTAGAATGTCCAAATGTGTCTTTTCCATTCAATGAAAGTGAATGGTGACCACAAGCAAGTTTTTTTGTGAATACTGATCATGTTTACATGCACTTAAGAAAATAGTTTATTCCAGGGGTTTTGCATTAAGCGTCATTCTTAAACGTCAAGGCAATTTCCTTACACTGCATAAGCGATTAAGAGAAAGTGGTTTAACACACCTGGGTGTCTCCCAGAGAACGTGGCTTAATGTGGCCATGTAAACACAAACAGCATTCTAACAGGTTTTTGAGGAGTGCACATGTGCGTGAACAGACCAGATAACAAACGTCATGGGAAGGACAACAACAAGTAAACATTTCTGGGAGTACAATGGGAAAAGCACATACTTCCACGGTTATGTCACTCTGTCAGTCTGGGTTTTTGTCACCTGTTGCGTGATGTAGTTTTGTTTAGTGTGAGACTGTGTGGCATCGCTTTGTTTGGCGTTGCTATGTATTCTCTCCTCTTGTATGTTGGCATTGGCGAATATTGCCTTATTGTCTTGGCGTAGTGCGGTCATGCCATTCGGGTGTTTTATTGTCTTGTGCGAGCATGTGGCTATGTTTTGTTTCTGTATCGCCGCGTATCTCTCTGTCTTACGTCATACCCCGCCTCCTTGTTAGCCCATTATTAGTTTATAAGTCACACCTCCCCTGTCTTGTTAACCTCTTAATTTCTCTTCTTTAGTCTCCTCATGTTTGCTGTCCAGTGCAAATTCATCTTGTTTCCAGTCTTGTGATCTAGTTCGTCCTGTGTGTGTTTTTGGTCATTCCTTGTTGGTCCTGTTCCACTACCTTGTTCCTGTTCGGTCCGGTCAGTCCCGTGCCCCTTTTACCTTCTTCCCCAACCCGGATTGCTTTGTTGTTTTTCCCCCAAAAGGGTTGTTTATGTTTGAGTTTCCTCCTTGTGGGAGTTTTAGTAACTTTTTTTAAAATTAATAAATTCATTTATTTTAACTCTGCGTTTGGGTACTGAGACTCTACATTCCTGATACATACACTATAAACGATACCCATTTATACACATGCTCTAAAACAGTGAGAGTGTAACGGGGCCAGGGGCGAAAATTTCATCAAAATGTTGGGGGGACAATAAACATAACAATTCTCAAGAGCAATTTTTGAAGGGGACACCAAGGGATTATTTGTTGTTGCCCTGTTTGCATTTGTATTATTTTATTTCTTAAACAATTATTTTAAGAATATATCATTATATTATTTACAATACACATATTTTAATGATATTTTAGGGGGGGACAACCCTTAGAATTCCACCTATGAACGGGTCTGTGGTGCTCAAGTGGTTGGTGTTCTACCACTGAGCTAACTACCCGATAGTTGAACCCAAGAGCAGAAGAGCAAAGATATAATATAGGGTAAAAAAAGGGTAAGCCGAGCTTCCACAAAAACTGAGAAACAAAAGAGACACGAGGGTCAAAAAGTACAAATAAACTGGGTAAGCTGAGCTTCCACAAAAACTGAGAAATAAAAGAGACACAAGGGTCAATAAATACAACAGGGAAAAGACTTATCTGAGAACTGGTCACGGGAGGAACATGGAACAAAAGCTCAAGACTGAACACAAAGTGGAGAAACAAACAGACTTATATAGGGTGAAACACAGGTGAAGGGAATGAGGGTTGATGAGTGGATGGTTGAAGCGGGTTAGTGGTGTCGGTGCCATCTGCAGGAGTGGAGAGGAGCATTGCATGGGAGGGCCAGGGGGAACACCCTCTGCTGGTCTGGAGGAGAACAGCACCCGAAGAGGAGATCCCTTACAGGAGTCCCTCCCCTAGGAACGGCTCCTGATCTTCTCCAGTCAGTTCCTTCGGGATTGGTGGAACTCCGCGATGAGGGAGGGATTGAGGATGTCTCGAACGGAGACCCAGGTCCACTCCTCCGGGCCGTAGCCCTTCCAGTCCACCAAATATTGGGTTGTCCGCCGGACCTGGCGAGAATCAGAAACCATATCCTGCAGGAAACCGTGGATCCTGAAGACATGCCTCATTAATAGTTCAGCAGTTTGGTTTGCAGTGGGGAGCTTAGGGAAGGGTAAGAGGCGACAGGTTTTAGAAAATCTGTCTACCACCCAATATCATAGTTCCTCTGCACTGGGGTAAGCCGATGAGAAAAAAGGTGCACAGGTGAAGCTTATTATCATTCTTACCCCTCTGTGACAGAACAGCTCCAACCCCCACATCTGAGGCATCCACCTCCACTACGAAGGGTATCTCTGGATCAGGGAGAATAAGTATGGGGCAGATGTGAAGAGTTGCTTTAGCATGTTGAAGGCTTGGTCTGCTCTGCTGGTCCACGTAAGCTGTCCGGTTGATTTCTTGGTGAGTGAGGAGAAAGGCTCTGCAACAGAACTGAATTTTCTGATAAATCTTCTGTAGAAATTGGAGAAGCCAAGAAAGCGCTGTACCTGTTTCACAGAAGTTGGACAGGGCCAATCCAAGACTGCTCGAATCTTGCCAGGATCCATCTGGAGGCAGCCCTTGGACACGCAGAAGCCGAGGAATGAGACTGAAGGGACGTGAAATTCACTCTTCTCCAACACGAATCGTTTATGCTTAAGTAGCCGCTCAAGGACCTGCCGAACACGCTGAACGTGTTCTTGGGATTTGTTGGAGAAAATGAGAATGTCATCCAGACAGACAAACACAAATTTGTAGAGCATCTCTCTGAGGGCATCATTAATGAAGGCATGGAAGACAGCTGGGGCATTCACCAGGCCGAATGGCATTACCTGGTACTCGTAGTGGCCCGTCGAGGTGTTGAATGCGGTCTTCCACTCATCTCCCTCACGGATTCTTACAAGGTGGTAAGCATTCCTGAGGTCTAGCTTGGTGAAGATGGTGGCACCCTGCAGGATCTCAAGTGCTGTGGACATGAGGGGAAGAGGGTAGTGGTTCTTGACATTTATCCGGTTTAGACCTCGGTAGTCAATGCAGGGTCGAAGGCCGCCATCCTTCTTTTCCACAAAGAAGAATCCGGCTCCTGCAGGCGAGGTGGAGGGGCAGATGAACCCACTATCCAGAGACTCCTTGAGATACTTCTCCATGGCTAATCTCTCAGGTCCAGAGAGGGAATAGAGTCTACAACGGGGTGGGCAGGTACTGGGAAGCAGCTCGATAGCGCAATCATAAGGTCTATGAGGGGCAGTGAGGCAGCTCTGTCCTTACTGAAAACTTCGAGGAGGTCTGCATACTCCGGGGGTACTCGGGATAACTCGGGAAGAGGGGTTACAGACCTGGGTTTGTCCGGCTCCATCTCGAGAGGAGCCAAGACTTCCGTGGACAGGGTCTCGGGAGCAGAGGTATAGTTCCACCTGGAGCTATCTGGAGAGGGTCTTGGGAATGCTCCTAGTGGATCTGGGACACAGCAGAAGGTGGAATCAGAGACACGGCAGTTGGTTCCCCATGTTCAAACAACCCCTCGGGACCAGTCAATGTGAGGGTTGTGTGCTTTCAGCCACAGGAAGCCGAGGATTAGAGGAGGCTTAGGAGAGTGAATAAAAAGGAACTGAATCTGTTCCTGGTGTTGCCCCACACTTAGCTGGAGAGGCAGGGTACATTGACCAACCTGTCCGAACCCAGAGGGCTGCCATCCACTGCTGTAATAAGTAGTCTAGGTAGGGTAACAGACTGTATAGAGAGGCTCCTGGCCAACTCAAAATCCATAAAGTTTCCGGCGGCCCCAGAATCTACAAAGGCACTAACCAGATGATGCCGAGTACCGTGGGTAAGGGTGGCGTGGAAGGTCAAACCAGCGGTCGCCGAGCAGGGGATGGTTCCTACTCTCGTCCTGGCTCCCCTCCTCCTGGACGAGAGTTGGCTTTTTCCAACAATACAGGGCATGCAGAGCGAAAATGGCCTGACCTGCCACAATAGAGACAGCATCTCTCCCTCATCCGTCCGTTGCGCTCTGCCTGGGAAATCCTGGTTCTACCTAGCTGCGTGGGTTCCTCGGAGTCGCTAGGGAACGAAGGCAGTTTAATGGGGTTAGCAGACTCCCGCAATCTGAACTCCTGCTGTCACTCCTGTTGGCGTTCTCGAAGGCAATGGTCTACCCGAATGGCCAGATCAATGAGTGAAGAACCCTCTACACCTCTCAGGGCTGCCATCGAATCGTTCAGGGGCTGGTAGCCTGGGCTCAGATGGTAAAGAAGGTGTCGGTCTTGGGGAAGCATCAGTAGAGTGGTCTCGGGATCAAGTGGCTTGGGACTGGCGACTCAGAAGGTGAAGGATCTCTGATAAGGCCTGGTCATGCCTCTGAATGGTCGCAGCTTGGCTTGAGAGGGCTGACAGAATACATTCGAGGCTAGATGAAGACTCTTCCGCTGGGCTCGCTTCCATGGTTCAGTCTTGCTGTAACGGGGCTGCCGTAGGCAGTGATCGAACCCGGGTCTGTGGTGCTCAAGTGTTTGGTGTTCTACCACCAAAAAATATGATCTTTTAATAATGGAGATAATCAGAGTACAAATAAACAGGGTAAGCCGAGCTTCCACAAAAACTGAGAAACAAAAGAGACACAAGGGTCAAAAAGTACAAATAAACTGGGTAAGCCGAGCTTCCATATAAACTGAGAAATAAAAGAGACACAAGGGTCAATAAATGGTTTATTTGTCAGTTTGGTCTGACAAATAAAACCTCAGCAAAAAGTCTGACTGCACGAGTAATTTTTCACTCTTTCCCTGTTGAAAAGACCAGCATACTTGGTCACCAGCATACATTTTGGATGTTGGTCCCCAGTATGGAATGGAGGTCTCCATCAAATAGCTTAACCAGCAAGACTTCCTTGGTCGACTAGCTTCACCAGTCAGATTTTGCTAGTAAACAGGCTATACTAGTCTGGTCCACCAGCTAGACCAACACTAAACCAACGCTACATTGTTAGTCTTTTTGGCAGTGTTCTATAGTAATTTATCAATATAAATCTTACAGAGAGGGGTATAGTATTATTAATTATAATATCTAATTTAAAAGGATAGTTCACTCAAAAATGTATTCACCCTCAAACAAAGATTTTAAGAAGAACATCTCAGCTCTGTGGGTCCTTTCAATGCAAGTGAATGGTGACCAGACTTTTTAATTTTCAAAAAAGAAGATAAAGTCATCATAAAATTAATCCATAAGGCTCCAGTGGTTACTCCATGTCTTCTGAATTATTACTTGCCATCTTGCCATTACAGTCTCTAGGCATGATCATGATTTCATGCTTGATTACACTTCCTAGTGCTTGGCATGCACAGAGTAGTTGCCACAATAGGAAGTGATGATTGCCAGGGAGACTGCTATCATGATATAGAGTGAAAAAGGAGTTATATTTTGGTCTGTCCTCACCCAAAACCAACCGGATCGCTTCAGAATACATTGATTAAACCACTGGAGTCATATGGATTACTTTTATGCTTACTTAATCTGCTTTTTGGAGCTTTAAATGCCTGATCACCATTCACCTGTATTGTATGGAGCTACAGAGCAGAGATATTCTTCTAAAAATCTTTGTTTGTGTTCTGCAAAAGAAAGTCATACACATCTGGGATGTCATGAGGGTGAGTAAATGATGAGAGAATTTTCATTATTGGGTGAACTAACCATTTTAGTGATGCCTTGACCTATTTTTAAACCTGTTATTTTCTTGATTTTTAAAGTACATGCCATATACAACCAGCACACTTTCTAAGCACTCATTCAGGATGACAAATTAACACCATATACTGAGCTAGAAATCTTTAACATCTAAGAAAAAGTAAGTAGCCTCACCTCTTCCTGACAGGCTCCCCTATTGAGTACTCATGGCTGCAGTCTTTGCTCTGAGCTGCATGTTGCGTCCTCTCTGACTTACAGCTCCCAGCAAACAGCCCAGATTTAGCTCCCAAACTATTCAAATTACCATTCACAAAGGAGCCTGTGAAAGAAGATGTGATTACATTTACGCAATAGGCATATACACATGTGTACAGAAGAAAGAAAGAAATCCTCCTCCATAATTTTTCCTTTAACATGTATGACAAAGTTGTTTGGTACATTTTTAAGAGTACACAAGCATAAAGATGGCTTCAAGGCTAAACACATATAGACATGAACTAAAAACCACAAAACGTTTTGTAAGCAAGAGCCACAAGCCTTTTTGCCTTGACAGTGTCCTGCTATGCTGAAACCTTATATTATATAAAATACAAAGCATTTGTCTTTCATCTTCCATGTCCTATAAACTTGAGAATAATAATAGCAAATCTATCATCGGGACTCTATAAGAAACATTAACAAATTAAGTCAGTAAGCACAGCAATCAATAACCGCACAGGATGATATGTCATCTGTGGCAGACAAACATTTTCTAGAATTCTGGCTGTGTCTTTTAATTACAGAGAATGCACAAGATTCTCTGTATAGAAGTCTTCAGAAAAGATATGCTTATAATTTTCAATCAAATTCAAAACAATCCTTAAGTGTGAGCTACTGAATGCATATATAGTATGTGAGCTCATGAGGTGTTCTATCATGCCCTTCACATTCTAGATGTAGTGCACGATACAAAGGCAGGCAGGTCACTGAGTTCACCACATTAGAGTGCAGTGATTTAAGCAGTGAAAGCGCTGCACAGCCCCGGCAAATGAAACCCATACAGAGAGGGCATTATTCAGGGCATAATTTCCTTTGCTCACACATTTTCAGTGCAATCATGGCAGAACAATATTAATCCTAATGGATCATTGAGAGGCTGGGGAAATAAAGAAATGTCCCACAGTGCCATGTAGCTCTCTGAGTGACACAGCTGGCTGCGACCCCATGAGCTCAGTGTCTGAGGTAAAAATAAATCATCAAATACAGTGCCAATGCCAAGGCACTTTAAAAATAGCTCATGAGAAACTTACTCAACAGAATAACTACACTTTTAATAGTTAAAGGCACAGTTCACCCCCAAAAATGTAATTTCTCATTATTTACTCACCCTTAAGCCATCCGAAATGTGTTTGACATTCTTTCTTCTGCAGAACACGAATGAAGATTTTAAGAAGAATATTTCAGCCCTGTTGATCCATACAATGCAAGTGAAGGGTGGCCAGAACTTTGAATCTTCAAAAATCACATAAAATCAGCATAAAAGTAATCCATATGACGCCAGTGGTTAAATCCATATCTTCAGTGGTTAAACAGATCAATATACAAGTAATTTTTTACTATCAATCTCAATCTTTGATCAGTAGATGGCGATATGAACGAAGAATGCGAACTGCCAAAAAACAAAAGAAGATGAATGTAAAAGTGAAAGTGGAGATTTATGGTACAAAATGACTTAAATATTGATCTGTTTCTCACCCACACCAATCATATCGCTTCTCAAGATTTCGAAGATTTTGAAGATGGACTTAACCACTGGAGTCTTAAGGATAACTTTTATGCTGACTTATGTGATATTTGGAGCTTCAAAGTTCTGGTCACCATTCACTTGCATTGTATGGACCGACAGAGCTGAAATATTCTTCTAAAAATCTTTGTTTGTTTTCTGCAGAAGCAAGAAAATCATACACATCTGGGATAGCATGAGAGCGAGTAAACGATGTGAGAATGTTCATTTTTGGGTGAACTATTCCTTTAACATGCTAAGGATATGGTGCCCTAGCAATTGAGATCAAAATATTCAATGCTGTTTTTTTCTCTAAAATAAGAATGTACCGTACCCATCCATATACCTATAAACAGGCTCTAATGGTGGGCATGGTTGCAGCTAAGAAGTTAATACTTTTAAAGTGGAAGTTGTTTATTATAGTTGTTTTAAGAGGTGATTGAAATAGATGGTCTTTATCATTCAAATAAATCAACTGATTTGTAGAGAGCATAGCTCACAGAAACTATTTGAATCTACAGTATATGGGGACATCTCGTGGATTGTTAAGAAAAAGTATTAATAAAGTAATGTTTTGTTAACTTTTTACCCCTTTTCCTCCACTGGGTAAATAATAAATATAAATGATTATATCAAAGTGCACTAATTATCTCCATATAAGATCTCAACTTAACACCTCAAGTGGCATCTCAAGCAGTCCTTCTCGCGTATTTTTGATATATCATAACAAAACTTAAAGGCCACATACTCACTACAAAGTTTCGGAAGTGACAACCACATTTAAATGCGGAAGTAAATCCCTAAATTTTCATTCCATGTGTGTACGATACAGGACGGATTCCTGCAATTGAGATAATTGACAAGTGATCACAATAGCAATGCTGCAGCATCTCGTGCTTGTGAAACATGAATGCCACCAGTTTAATCCATTTTGTGTATCGCTGCATTTTGTTTATGCAGATCTAAATGGCTGTTGTTAAACAGCGTGCACTCTCTGGACTATATTGTAAGGGATACCCTGAGACCACAGGGCTGATGAGAGAAACTACAGATGAGTGAGACAGTCTGGAATATATGATTGAATGAAGACACATACCTCTGTTTGTGTGATTTGCACCAGAAGACAGACACATCTCACACGCCATCACTTCATTAACAACTAGTTGTTCAGTTCAGTTCAGTTCCGTACACACTGCGAGGTATTTTTGAAAATGCGGTGGTCTACCAGTACTTGAATTTTTCAGGAGTTCATTCGGTAGTAAAATGCGGTTGTCACTCCCATATTTTATCAAACAATTAGTGTACAGTAAAGGTTTAATCACTAAAAGTTGTACTGACAACTGAATTTAGCTGCAGTGTGTACATGGCCAAAAGGTATAATAATCAAAACATACCACATATCATCTAAAGGGTTTCAGAGTGCCAAAGTGAGTTCTTTGCTACAGCTGTTCTTAAGGTCAGCATTCTTCAATAGTCTAAAGCACTAAAGCCACTGCCCTGGAGACCCACAGGGAATTTCACTGGCACCATGAAAACATCAGGCTCATTCAACCACAACATACCGCAGAACTCTAAAACTAAAATCTGTGGATGATAAAGGTATAGAGCTGATCAGTTTGCCATCATAAAACCCAGAAAACAATTAGCATTTGCAAGCCATGCAGGTTCCCTCAGGAATTTCTAATGGGGTTTTAAAATAGCTGTTTTGGATTTATGAGTAAAATAAAGTCTGTGGTTTACCATTGCTTGAAGAGACTTTCACATTTTGTCCTACAAAAGAAATTACACACAGTCATGCACTGTAACAAATTTGTCGTTTTCACAGCATTATTACTGTATAATGATCAAATGTTTACTGTAGAACCTGTATACAGCATGTTGCTGAAGAGCTGCAAAGCATCATGGTCAAATTTCTTGGGTGGGTGATTTCTAAAGTAAATGTATTTTTCCTGTGATTCACAATACAGTAATTTTGAGCCTGATTTTGTTTTCAGCTGTAGAAACAATAACCTGTCTTTGCAGATGGTACACTTTGCGTATTTCCAACACAGATGTTTTCTAGCGTTTGATATCACACAGACAGAGGAGGACCCAACATGTTTATATCATCCATAACGTGAACAGTTACACAAATGATGGGAGTATAATGATATGCTGATGGCCACCTGCTTTTCTCCACACTATTTTTTGCAAGTGCTTACTGACAAGATTCCACACTTTCTTCAGCCTTTGACTTCAGCAAGGTAACTTTGCTCATTATTTTGCAATGCTATGCTAATTTAGCACAGTTTCTCATGTAAAGTTACCTGTGTTTAACTTTAAGAGTGCACTGGGAGAGTGAAGTAGAGAGAGGCACCCTTGTTAGTTAGTAAGCTGGTGTGCATAATATTACCAAGAAAATCTATGTGATTGTGTACATGACATTTTGATGGATTTTGTAATCTGGTGACATTTAGTTGATAACAACATCAGTTTGGAGTAGTAGTAACATTATTAGATAAAAGTTCAATTGTAATCGTGTATGCCTGCGTGTATGTGTGTGTTTGGTGCGCTATCTAGCTCTGTTTGAAGAAGCTTGTCACTCGTTTTTCTTTTGCTAGCAACTGTGAATCATGGGTTACCAAGGACTAAAGATGGCTGAGGCTAAACAAAATACAAGACTTTTTTTTCTCCCCAATTGGCATGGCCAATTCCCAATGCACTCTAGGTCCTCGTGGTGGCATAGTGACTCGCCTCAATCCGGGTGGCGGACGACGAATCTCAGTTGCCCCCACGTCTGAGACCATCAATCCACTTATCTTATCACGTGGCTTGTAGCAGAGATGGGACCAAGTCACACATGTGCAAGTCTCAAGTAAGTCTCAAGTCTTAACCTTCAAGTCTCAAGTAAGTCCCAAGTATTTTTTTCTTGGGCAAGTCAAGTCAAGTCAAGTCACAGGCTATGTCAAGTCAAGTCAAGTCAAGTCACAAGTCCAAGTCAAGTCACCTTATTATTGTAATTTTACCTGCAGAATCTGATCATAATAAAGTGAAAAGACAAGATATAAGTAACTGTCAGTAAATTACAATACTCATGTTCAGTAAAATACATCATGGAATCAAACAAAATTGTAACTTCATAAAATTATTTATTTTTCACTTCTGCCAACAGTGTTTGAAATGTTTTAAATTTTCAACATTGAGTCCATAAAACAAATAACAGCTTAACATCCAACAGACTCCTCTCTGAACACCTCCCTCTCTCTCTCTCTCTCTCTCTCTCTCAAACACAGTTACATACATTAAACTTTGTTACATTTCTCCTCTCTCTCTACACACACTCTCTCTCTCACACACTCTCTCTCACACACACACTCTCTCTCACACACACTCTCTCTCCCACACTCCCACACCCACACTCCCACACTCCCACACCCACTCACTCACTCAATCACTCACTCACTCACTCACTCACTCACTCTCGCGCTCACACACACACACTCACTCTCACGCTCTCACACTCCCACACTCCCACACCCACACTCACTCACACAGAGTATATCCATAAGCCTATTTTTGCAATGTCTGTGAGTGGGAAACGTTGAGGTACCAGCTCGCGTGAACGTCATGGCAACGTACAAAACAAAGTACCTCACGCGGGAAACACTTAACGTAAATGCGGCGTAACTAACGTAAATCAAGCAGGCTAGTATGCAGCATAAGCCACGAAGTGTTGGCGAAATAAAAAATTAATGGACAGATTTTTTTTTCCAGAAAACTTCTTGCACAAAATAAATTCAAGCACTTTCAAGGACCTGTATCTATGTATGTTTATTTTCAAGAACTTTCCAGGGCCTTGAATTTTATTTTTCAGATTCACAAACTTTCAAGGATTTCAGGACCGTGGAACCCTGCTATTATACATTAGCTAACTACCAACTAACCAGATAAAATTAACAAATTGACAAGCACTTACTGGGCAGAATGGCTCTTCAAATGGCGGATCGAAATTGGAGGTTGTCGTCTGGCTGTCCGCGATCTTAACGTTGCATGTCTTGCAAAGCGCTGTTAGATCTTTTGCCATCTTGATAATAATTTTTGAAGCCGAAGCGATGACCCTCGGTAACGTTACCCCTCCGGCTGACATGTTGATGTGTTATCTGATCTAAGTGGGCGTGGTGTGCGTAAGGTACGAGAGGGCATGGCTGATGATAGCCTATAGTGTCGTGATCCAGTCATGACAAAACTATTCTCATCCTGCGCTCCAGCTGGATCAACTTTATTTTTAAAATAATTTATATATTTTATATTCAAACTGAAAACATGATGTGATTAACACTCAAGTCATTCAAGTCTTCGTGTCTCAAGTCAAGTCAAGTCCGAGTCTTTAACTTCCAAGTCCGAGTCAAGTCTCAAGTATTTTATTTTTTGTCAAGTCAAGTCACAAGTCATAAAAATAGCGACTCGAGTCGACTCGAGTCCAAGTCACCAAGTCACAAGTCCCCATGTCTGGCTTGTAGTGATGGGAAGATCGGATCATTTTACTGACTTGGAAAATGAACGAATGTTCATTCAAGTAATTTCGTTCATTTGAGCAGAATTAAATAAAAATTTTCAATTTTCAATAGCCAAATCCCCCAACACGTCTACTCACGCAAACATTGATTATAGGAATAAGGAAACAATTATAATGCAGCCAAGGACAAATTGTGAGAAACAGAAAGATAAGTTCACCTCTGGAATCTTCTTGTCTGAGTCGTTCAATGGACAGTCGTGCTATGGAGCCAACTCAATAATATGTGCGGCCAACACAAAATGAACGAATCACTCCGTGAGACTACTCGTTCTTCTGAGTCACATAAAAGATTAGATAAAAATGAACTAATCGTTCATGAATGACACATCATTAGTGGCTTGTTGAGCGTATTACCGCAGAGATCTAGCACATGTGGAGGCTTCATGCTCTTCTCCGCAGCATCCACGCACAACTCGCCACATGCCCCACCGCGAGCGAGAACCATGTTATAGTGACCATGAGGAGGTTAACCCAACGTGACTCTACCCATCCTAGGACCAATTTGGGCCAATTTGGTTGCTTAGGATGCCTGTCTGGAGTCACTCAGCATGCCCTGGATTCGGACTTGTGACTCCAGGTGTGGTAGTCAGACTTTTAAACGTCACAATATTTTTGATAGGACAGGAAATTGGTGGATGTATTAAACTCCCATGGAGCAACAAATACCACTATATGGGTAAGAATCCAAACCATCACTGTTTTTCTACTAGGGTAATGTATGATGTCTTTTATATTTACAGATTTTTTTTTACAAAGCAGAGTAAGTGCATTGGGGGCAGTGGTGGCTCAGTGGTTCAAGCCCCAGCACCATCAAGATGCCGCTGTTGGGCCCTTGAGCAAGGCCCTTAACTCCAGGTTGTTCCGGGGGGATTGTCCCTGTAATAAGTGCACTGTAAGTTGCTTTGGATAAAAGCGTCTGCCAAATATGTAAATGTAAATTTCCAAGGTCCAGGTGTGTGAAAGAATGAGTCCCTCAATCTACATGTGGCATTGTTCATCATTGAGTATGACTGGCAGAACAACTGATAACAGGTGAGACTGTTAATACATTTTTACCTTGAATGCTTTCCATAAAGACATTACTCTACAGATTAGTCTAAGTTTATTTATAGACCTTATTCACTGTTACACAGAACACAGGGCAGTGGGACTTAATAGTGCCCTTTTGTTTGTTTGTGTGCACGTGTGTGTCTACCGTTGTACCATGCTACTGCCCTTTTATGTAGTGTTGTCAGTAGTAGAAACATATTGTGGTATTTCTCATGGGAAGTAATGAGTCAACAAAAATTGTCAGAGCCATCTGTCTTGCCTATAAATTTCTACATTAGTAACTAATGCTTCCACTGCAGGGAAGAAGACTCCAGCCCTGGAAGAAGTATCCAGTTCAGGAAGAATAATACAGTTCAGGAAGCAGAATCCAGTTCTGGAACAATAAAGTCAGTCTTAGACATTGTATTGTTTAAAATTCTACAGTCTTTGGTTCATATTTAATTTGTGTTTTTAAACATTTCCACTTTTAACTGAACATTATAATTGCTTCCAGTGCTTGGATCTTACTGTTTTGTTAATAAAAAATACTTGAAAGTCTCATGTGTTTTTGTGTGTTTTTTCACATTGAATCAACGTTACTAGGATACATGTGACTGTCAGCGAGTCTCAGAAAGCAAATGTAAAACAATAGAGGGGACTTGCACTAATCTTTATGATTACATTTACATTTATGCATTCGGCAGACGCTTTTATCCAAAGCGACTTACAGTGCACTTATTACAGGGACAACCCCCCCGGAGCAACCTGGAGTTAAGTGCCTTGCTCAAGGGCCCAACAGTGGCATCTTGGTGGTGCTGGGGCTTGAACCGCCGACCTTCTGGTCAGTAACCCTGAGCCTCAACCACTGAGCCACCACTGCCCCACTGCCAAACTCCTAAAACAATAAATCAATCATTATAAAACTCTCTAAATATGCATGAATGATTAACAAAAGAATTTCAGGCCATGCAGTTTACATGGTAAATGGTCTACACTTATATAGTGCCTTTTTTAACCTTAACGGTTACCAAAGCGCTTTACACTGCGTCCCATTTACACACACATTCACACTCACACACCAATGACGGCAGAGATGCCATGCAAGGCTCTAGCCTGCCATTAAGAGCAACTTGGGGTTCAGTGTCTTGCCCAAGGACACTTCGGCATGTGGAGTCATGTGGGCCAGGAATCGAACTGCCAACCCTGTGATTAGTGGCCAACTAATCTACCTGAGCCACAGCCGCCCCAATGTCAGGGTAACTTGAACAAAGAGAAGGATTTGTATGTTCAGGAAAGTAGTGTTGTCGTTTACAAAAAAAAATTTTTTTGACAAAATGAAAAATACAAAATAAAATCTATTTATGCATATGTAATTTCAAATTTTCAAAACAGTATGTAATTATTTTACAGTTATGAATGTACAGTATTAAAATTAATTAATTAATGCCTGTTACAGTAGTATAATGTTTGCTGCGATAAAAAATACAGCATCCTATTACTCTGACAATTACTGTACTGTGAGAATTACTGTAATAACAATTACAGGATTTTACAGGAACTGTGGCTAAATTTACAGTAAGCATACTGTGTAATGTACTACAGCAACTTATTGCTTATAATTGCTGCCAACCAGTTACTATACATTTCACAGTGTTCTTTTTACAGTGTACCTCAAACATGAGTTTTTAAACCATTGTGCTTTAAAATGTAAGTTGATAAAAAGATCCTACATGCGGACAATGGTTGTCCGATGAATTACATGTCATTTGTCAAGCATGTAAACAGTTTATTTGTATGACGAATTATGTTTACCTAAGCATCAGCTTTATTAAGATTATGTATTTGTACCATTATTACATTTACAGTAGATCACAACAATAATTAATTAGCATTATGTATATCCTTCAATATTCTAACACTGACCAGAAAAGATGAACACTCACCATTAACTATCCCAGTACCATTCTCCACTTTGCCCTTCTGCACTCTCTTAAACTCTTTGAGGGAGAGGTAGAGCACCCTGCGGACCACTCTCTCTTCCGACCACGGAATTCCATCATTATCATCCTGCAGAAAACAAATTACTGTTAATATCTGAGATCTAAAAATAAAACAGATTACCTAAAACCACATCACAAAAAAGTTCCCAGCTGTAGAAAACCAGCTAAAACCAGCCTAAGGTTTTCACTCATGGAGACTGGTCTTGGAAATACATCAGGCTGATGAAAACTCGCTTGGCCAGGATAGAAGACCAGCTAAACCAGTGAAGTCCATCAAACCACCATAGGCTGGTTTAAACTGGTCTTTACAGCAGGAATGTGCTCTCTAACTGAGAATGAATTAATTACTGTAAAATGTATTATTAAAAGACAAAAACTGAATGCTAACGAGAAAGAAAAACCTCTCGTATAGTGAAACCAAAGAAAACCTCTACAGAAAGAGAACTATCTACAAATAGCACAGTTGGCTGCGGCTTCTCAATCCCTGAACAATCAGCCAGCACGTGTCAGAAGACTTTTCAAAACGCACACTCTTATTGTAAGCATAACATTTTACAGATTACTTAATGCGCTGTTGCACATCTACTGCAAGATTTCTGTCAAAATGTCAAAACAAGTCTTTCATCCAATCTTTTATATAGTGCTACTTTTAAAGTGTTAATTCAATTAAAAATAAAATTGGGTCATTATTTTTTCACCTCTATCCAAAAACACATTACTTACAGTATTTTCTTCCATGGAAAAAACACACACAAGAAAATAAATTTTAAAGAATCCTGATGCCTCTTTTTCCCATAGAATGAAAGTGAATGTTGACTGAGGCTGTCTCTTCCTAACATTTTACCTGACAAATTCCTTTTGTTTTCCACAGATTAATGAAAGTCATACGGGTTTGAAACGGCACATGGGCAATTAAAAATAACAGAAATTTAATTTTGTTGGGGAACTAGCCATTTAGATCTCATTAAAGTGATGTCAGTAAAATGAGGAAATAAGCAGCCAAGCCCTTGTTGTTCTCTGACATATCCCCTAGCCTAGCCCTGCCACTAAATTACCCACCAAGGGACCATCCACAAGGGAAACTGTAGATTGATGAACACAATTTCAAGAAAAAAGAAACCCAAACTAATTGTGTTTTAACACTATGAACTAATAGCGTTCACCTGTATAGACAGTTTCCTACATTGAGGTTGAGGTGAAAAAAGAAAGGTGGTGGGTTAAGCTCTCTGAAAGCAGCTCTATAGCATAATTGGCCAGGTACCAAACACAAAGGAATACTGTATAGTGAAGAATCTTTGCTCAGACAACACCTTTGGACAGTTTTAGTATTTTACATATTTGAAATATTGTGAGAACATTTCACACCTACAGACTGTCACTACAAATCTATTTTCACACATACAAGTTTATCTTTAGATCCTGGGAGTTAGAGTCTTTATAAGCTCAAATGCTCCCCTCCCCCAAGTGAGAGTGATGTGAAATACTTGAGATGATTAGGGCGATGTGAAGTGCTTGACCTCGGCTTAAGGCCTCCTCATGGCACACAAAGAAAGTGCCACTCTCTAGGGAACTTCTAGTCGCCATGGAGACAGTCTTCCACAGGTCTATTGTGGCGGTCATGTGAAAGTCCCTGTCAGGGTGAACTCAAAACTCTATGACATATAACAAGCAAGATGCAAGCTCTATTATTTATGAGATTATGCAAGCAGGGTCCCACAAAGAGACACTCAAAACTGGAAGTCACAATCAATATATTGCAAGACAGAAAAGGACATCCTTCTCTAATAACTGATACAAAAGCGCAAAATAATCTCATTGTACTGAAGTACTTGTCTTCGGTTACAAATTGTGGTTTAAACTTACAGTGCACAAGTAAGATGCAAAGAGACAAAAAATAGAAATATTGGTGGATGGAGGGTATATTCCAGCATAAGGTCCATTGCCAATTGCAAAATGAAATGTGCTCGCTTGATTTCTGGAATTGTCACTCATAGGAATAGTTCAAACAAAAATGTAAATTATGTCATAATTTACTCACCCTTATGTTGTTCCAAACCCATTGGCCTTTAATTCTTATGCAAAACACAAAAGACGTTATAATGAATATCCCAACCTGTCTTTTTAACACTGTAAACCTAATGCTCAAAATTATTAATTATTTTGAGTAGGGAAAAAATAAATAAGACAAATGAGTTCACATAAATTAACCTTGATGAGAATTTAGAACTTTCTCTTTCTTTTGAGTTCACAGAACTGACACATTTTAAGTAACCTGGACTGTTTTATTGTTTTGAGTTTAATGAACTTGTATTTTTAAATATACAAATTAAGTTTAACTAGAGAGTAAATGTTATATAATGTGTCTTTGCAATTGAATGTAAAGGGGGAGAATTGCTAGCATGTTTAATGTTTTGTTTAGAAAAGTTTCTGTTATGTTTTTGGGGTTTATATTGCATTAAAAAGTGGAGCTTGACTTTAAACTGAAGACAGGTACAATTTAAGATTATTCTACAATTAATTTATTTAACTAAGAAATTGCTATGCTAATCAAAGCATAGTGTTTCCAATTAGCATGCATCCATCATGCTAGCATTCACTGTACTGGCTAGTTCTAGCTAATCCTAGCTATTTAGGATAATTTTTTTGGTGAACTTTACCTTAAGTGAATTAGTATTCTAGGATAGACTGATCCTTTAACAAATGAAGAAAAGACATACAAGGCTGCAAAAGGAGATATGTATCAATGGGCAATGCAGCAATCACTAGTTTTGCTAATCATGCCTATTTATACTCTTACAATACAAAAAAATATGCCCTGAGGTACAGTATTGGTTATAAAACTTACATTTAAGGGTCTAACTTCTGTTAATCTGATGCAACCAGATCAATGCATTAATCGCAGAACACCAAATCCCCCAAATCAATTAATCACATTATTCAAGTTCCTCATTTAACTGACTTAATCAATTCCTCTGTAATAACTCCTGAATACGTTTCCTCTTTTAACCACAAAATTTTTCTATTTGTGCCAGTGCATCTAGCTTTAGGCTCAGTAGCTCTTACAATTACACCAGAATATCTCACCCATCCAGGAGTTTAATCTGTTTGCTGGTTTTTATGCCAGCAACCTGACAGTGGATGTCAATTATTGATAAAGGTGTATTGTGTCTGAAGTCATGAGGACAAGTCTGTCACAGTAAGCACAAAGCAAATCTTTCAAGATCAGCAACATATAACAGTAGAATTAGAGAAATTTTGCTCAGCATTACAGCAATAGTTATCCAAAAAAGTTAACATTCGGAGTCTATAATCCAAAGATCAAGAAAGGCACCAAAATAACAAGAGAGCAAGCTACAAACAACCGAGCATAAAGTCAAATTCATAATGGCAGAATGATAGACTGGAGGCTGAGGCCTATTGTACAGATTTATTTTTTAGTCTGTGGGTTTAATTTGCATACATATATCTTGACAAATTACCTTTATTAAACTTGAGGGCTTTAATTAGTAAATTGGTCCCTTATGGATTGCAATAGTTTGAATCCAAAAACAACCTGCATTATAATAAGGGAATCCTTTGCAGAAAAGTCTTCAATTAAAAGCTTTCATTTTCATTACCCAAACTTTTTCGTAGACTGTGTTTTAGACAGAGCTCGCCAGTAGGGCTGCATGATTTGGACAAAAAGTAATATTGCAATTATTTTGAAAAATGCAATATGATAAACAACAAACATTTTACTCAAAAAAATATTTTTTGCCTATTTTTAAGATTTACACATTTAAAATAAAAAAATAAAAACTTTAAAAAAAACTTTTAATATTTTTTGCTGTTGTTAAAGATTATGCAATTCAATTTTGTTATGAAATTTAAATAGCTAAATCCTAAAATTATTTATTGAGTGTAGTAGTGTGTAATATCAAATGTGATTCCTTTTGACCAAAATTATATTTTCATTGTGTTTTGCCCATACTCTGCTGCCAATAATAAGACTTAAGAGTCCTTTTAAAATAAACCCAACTCAGAACTTTTTCCATTACAGTCACAAATATAATGAAAATAAATAAAACAGTGTGCCTCTCCACTGTGTACCTGATTTTATCCACTCTGTGATAGGGTCTCAACCAATAGTTCATCATGATTATTTTTTTGGAACCCGGTCAACTTGAATATTATATTATTGTAATATAATAATATTATTATTATACAATTGTAATATATAGAGCTTTTATTTTATACTATAATCACGCTTTTATTTTGGCAGGAAATGCAAGAAACACCTTAAGAGTTACTGGTTGTAACAGAGTTTCTAACATCTATAATGTGCTCCTCATTTTAATATCGTCTCCTCTGCCCACTAATACCTGGTGCCATGGGGTATTTTATTTGTATATTAACTTGTAGCAGCCAATCAAATCAAATCAAATCAAATCAAATCAAATCACTTTATTGTCACACTACCATGTACACAAGTGCAACAGTAGGTGAAATTCTTGTGTGCAGTTCCAAGCAACATAGCAGTCATGACAGTGACGAGACATATGCCAATTACAGTAATCAACATACACAAAACAATTTACAAATCAAATGTACACATACTTACACAACACAATAATTATATACAATGTACAGTAAACAATACACACAATATACAATACAATAAGGAGTATATGAAATATATATATATATATATATATATATATATATATATATATATATATATATATAAAGTAGTATATTGAGGAGAATATGTTGACAGTCCAGTGTGAGATTATAGATGAATAAAGTGCAGTGCTAATTACTGATCGTGATAGATCAAGTGTTCAACAGTCTGACTGCTTGGGGGAAGAAGCTGTCATGTAATCGGCTGGTGCGGGTCCTGATGCTGCGATACCGCCTGCCTGATGGTAGCAGTGAGAGCAGCCCATGACTCGGGTGGCTGGAGACTCTGATGATCCTCCGAGCTTTTTTCACACACCGCCTGGTATATATGTCCTGGAGGGAGGGAAGCTCACCTCCGATGATGTTTCTGGCAGTTCGCACCACCCTTTGCAGGGCTTTGCAGTTGTTAGCGGTGCTATTGCCATAACAGGCAGTGATGCAGCCAGTCAGGATGCTCTCTACAGTACTGGTGTAGAACCGTGTGAGGATGTGGTGGTTCATTCCAAACTTCCTCAGCCGTCTCAGGAAGAAGAGGCGCTGGTGAGCCTTCTTCACAACGGCCTCAGTGTGGACGGACCATGTGAGTTCTTCAGTGATGTGGACACCGAGGAACTTGAAACTGCTGACTCTCTCTACCAGTGCTCCATTGATGGTGATGGGGCTGTGTTCTCCGTCTTTCTTCCTGAAGTACACAACAAGCTCCTTGGTTTTACTGACGTTGAGGGAGAGGTTGTGCTCCTGACACCAGCGTGTCAGAGTGTGCACCCCCTCTCTGTAGGCTCTTTCATCATTGTTAGTGATCAGACCTACCACCGTCGTATCGTCAGCAAACTTAATGATGGTATTGGAGCAATGTGTTGCCAAATCATATTTGGAATTATGCAAAAGTGGATTTAAAATGAATCTGAAATGCTTTAAATATAATGGTCTCAGCGCACGTAAGCAAACAGATCCGAACTTGGAGCACATCTGTTACTCTGAGCACAAGATAGAGTTGTGAAGCACAGAACCGCTCTGAAATGCACTAGCACAATACAAACAGGACAGCGCAGAGCAGCGCACATAAACTCTGAAGTGAGCACCGCATACAGACTATTTATTTATTTATTTAAATTGCAGCCTTTTGCGGTTTAATAATCAAGGTCATATCGCAATTTTGATTTTATTTCAATAAATACTCGGCAGAATTATTTGGGTCTACGAGCATACAGATCCAATTTAAACAGGGCAGCAGGAGCAGCAGGGCTGTGGGCAAGCCTGCCAACACATCAAATCTGACCTTGCTACCCATCTGTCTCAAAGCAGTCACTGGCCACTCACATACAACACAAAACACATAGCTCACTACTACTAATGTTAACAGAAGCAAGCTGGCATGAAAGAAAAAATAGATCTATTATTTACAAAGGGCCAACAGAGTGACATTAAGCCTCCATTGGCTGGCCTATCTGCAAAGTACACACTGGCAGCTGATTGTAAATGATGTGACAGGCTGTGCTCTCAAGGAAATGTAACTCGCATAAGCTTCTTAAAAAAGCCATTCACCAATGTCACACATACACTACATCCACAAAGGTGACAAATCACCAGTTCCAGTTAAAACTAGGGCTGAAACGATTAGTCGACGTTATTGTCGACAAAAAAATGTAGTTGTCGAATAGTAGTTTAATCACATTTAATGTAACATGGGATCACATTAAACTCTAATGATGACTCGCGCCTGACTGAGGAGAGGAAGAAAACAGCTCACAGTCCAAATGCACTCTAAAGGGGGTCGCACACCGAACGAGAAGCGCACATTCTATTCGCGCGAGCTCAATTTTGAATCAACTCCTGGTAGAAGTCTAGAAGAGCTGCACGATGGGTGAGTTTTAACTTGATGTATTATTTATTTTTTATGTTAATTTAATAGCTGATGTTTGATCGTTAATCGAGTAAAAGTGTCTATCACGTTGTTAAGTCTGTTATTTTGTTGTAACGTTATCCGTTGTCTTGGCAACTATGTTACATACAATAGTATTTATTTAGCTAGCGTTTAGCTAACCCTAGTGACAACGTTAACCAAACAAGTTATTTGTTATATTCTTTTTTATTATATACGTAACTGACGATATGTTATGTAAGAGTGTATGGTTAGTATGGTAGAGTATTGAAAAATGGCACAACAGGGGAAAATGAAAGATTTAAAAGGGCTATGTTTGTTATATATTTTTTCCAATATGACTTTATTCAAGCTGTTAAATTAAGAATTTTAAACTAAATGTATATTGCAACACAGGGTGAAGTCAGTATGTATATTAACGACGATTTGAGACAAATAAATGTACATTTAATATACAACTATGTAAATGGCGCTCTGTGGCGCGGCAGGGTTTTGAACAAGGTCCTGAGCCGTAGCTGGGCGCCGCGGACAGACGCTGAATGGTGCCGCCGGTGTGTGTACACTCATAGAGAATAATGTGTTAGAATTTTAAAGACATGGCGCTCCGCGGCGCGGCGCGTTCGGTGTGCGACCCCCTTAAACCTTCCAAACAGCTTCAGGTGATGTAGATTATTTGATGAAGTATGAGGGAATTATAATGCAAAAATACAAAATAAGTAAATACACCCAGCATTTCATCTTAAATGCAGTTATATTTAATGCATTATAGCTTTATTAAAGTTCAAATAATATGGAAGCAGATCATGTAAATAACTATAAACTCCAAAACAGTCATTTCTCTGTGTGGCCAGTGCCTCTTCCGAGTTGTGCGAATGTCTCGATCAAAGGGGGAGAGATTGAAACTGCACCCATCTGATGCACACGCTTAATGCAGCTAGATTATAACGTGATGGCTTGTGACTTATTGAATCAAATTAAATGTCACTGTGCATTTCATATCATGAAGAAAATTGGCAATCCGCAGCTCTATTAATAAGAGAGTTTGTTTTTTGAGAGTTAAAGATGGATTGAAGTGAACAGAAAGGCAAGAGAGGAAGTCTTCACCCCATTATACACTGCAACAAAATACGTTTTTAATTTGTTTTGGCTAGTTTTCTAATATAAATATCTAAAACTCCTTTAAAACAATGTACATTTTCTTTAGCATCTATACTGCAGAAGAAAAAATTATATCAGAGAATGTTGAATATAATATTTTAAATATTTTAAAATATCTAAAAATCCTTTAAAATAAAGATGCATTCACCTGAGAAGCAGAATATAAGATATTCAGACTTAATTTTAGAGAACAGATCTTGAATATAAGTATATTTTGTCTTTACTGCACTCACAGAAGTATAACCAAGTGAAAAATACACACATATACACAAACAATTATATTTAAGATACATTCTCTTAAAGCAAGTCTAAATATCTTATGTGTTGCTTAAGTAAATGTATCTTGTTTTAAGGATTTTAAGACCATTTTAAATGGAAAACAAGACAAAAACACTTGATAACAACAGGATTTTTTGCAGTGAATTTCTTTACTAATAAAAAGTAATTTTTTCCCCTTTAATTCAATGAATGACATTTAGATGTATTTTTAAAAGATGATTTTGTCCTCTTTATTGTTAGTAAGCACGTTTAATACTACATTTTAAGTCAGGGCACAAGTTGAATAATCGTTTAAGAACCAATGATTAATCGTTGCTATAATCATCGAACACTCGAATAATCGTAAGATTAATCGATTATCAAAATAATTGTTAGTTGCAGCCCTTGTGACAACCTGAAATCTCTCCATATCTGAAAAGCTACACCTACTGAAAATGAATTCTTAGGGGCAGAACCACCCCTCCTCACAGGTGTCATTTGTACAGTGATTTTACAAACATTATCGACGTTGATGTTGCTACCGAATGTTACAGTATCCTGACATCGACCCAACTCTGCAGAGTTAATGACATGTGGCATCCCCATCAGACAGTTTTACTTCAATTTAAATGTGTTATTTATTTTCCTGCTACTGGTAGTGTGTTGCGTAAGCAGCCTTAGAGACATGGGTTCTGGTCCCTTGGAAACCAGGAAGAAATAGCTTTCATAGGTCATCCGAGGTTGCAATTTCCCTTTAAGATTAAATTTTTACTCCACTGACATTTAGATTTAGGGTTGGAATTTGGGTTATGGTGTAGGGATAGTAAAATATGGATTCCAGTTGAAAATACATTTATGCATTTGGCAGATGCTTTTATCCAAAGCGACTTACAGTGCACTTATCCAAAGCGACTTACAGGGACAATCCCCCCAGAGCAACCTGGAGTTAAGTGCCTTGCTCAAGGACACAATGGTGGTGGCCATGGGGTTAGAACCTGTGACCTTCTGATTACCAGCCCTGTGCTTTAGCCACTACACCACCACCACTCCGTAAACAATACAACTTGCTTTACAAGTTATAGCATCACTCTGTGGAAATCTAAGCTGGAAACTATGGTGCTTTCAAGTCATGTCGGAATGATGGTATTTATGAGTTGAATGCAAATGAATGCCACCACAAAATTGTAATTACAAGTGGGAAAATTTTGGATTTTTTTCTAGCCCAGACTTGCCGAGTTGGGGGTGTGTTGATTTAAGAATCATGGTGAATGCAAATTATTATTGGTTATAATTCAGTCTTACTTAAGGATTTTGACTGGGCAGTTTTAATTTTTTTGTACTGTTAATGAAGAATAACTATAAAACTTTAGCTGGTTAATGCACGGCAATCATTTTCAACAAAACTACATTTCCTATCATTATATTACACGCCAAATGCATGACTTTGCTCTTCATTTTGTTGCATCGGTGCTTAAAAAGCTTCCTACCTTTGATAGTAAGTGAAAAAGAGAGATAAAACATAAAATTGCAAAATGGGTTTGTTCTTTCCGACTAAAATCACTTACATCACACCTTCATTATGATTTCCAACCTCATAAGTTCAAACTTCCCAGGAGGACTTGAATGTATCACTAAAGCTCACACGTGCCCATACGTTCAACAACATTTCCAGCTTAGGGCAATGGGAGAAGTACAGATTGATTTCAGTTCAAGAACTTTGAATGTACTGTTGTCAAATTCACAGTGAGATCTATCTAGATTTTACATTATGCTTTGTGCAGTCACTAAGAACCCCCATACCTATGGAAAAAAATCTAAATAAAATCACAGCCTTGTGCCACTGGCAACAGCACTTTGATAAAGACAGCAATGTTCAATACAGTGTTTAAATGTATTATTCATTATCGGAATAAACAAGTAAACAACACCAAGTAATATAGTTAATTAGTTTGTGAGAAATGTAGCAACTTTACATATTTACATAAATAACTGTAAGTAAGCAATTCGTAGGTTCATCTTCTCAAAAACTGTAAACTGTCCCTGCGTCTGAAATTACGTACTGACCAGTAAAGGTGGGCAGTGGTGGCTCAGCAGTTAAGGCTCTGGGTTACTAACCAGAAGGTCAGGGGTTCAAGCCCCAACACCACCAAGACACCACTGTTGGGCCCTTGAGCAAGGCCCATGAACCTATCTGCTGACCCTGCACTCATATCCTAGCTAAGCTGGGGTCAGTGAAAAACAAATAATTTCACCATGTATATGCAGAAATTTATGTATAATGTGTGACAATTGATACATTTATTTTATTTTTATTTATTTAAAACCAACCTGGTCTCATAGTGAAAACGTGACTCTATATACATTTTTGCAAAACTTGTTATCCATGTCTCCAGGAATAATTACATGCAGTTTTTTATTCACTTTCACTCAATGGCTGATTATGACTTTTAAACACTTATTTTTTTCTCTATTACTCAGACCCTGCTATGTTAATGATCGAGACACTTTTTTGAAAATATATACATTTTAATACTTGTATTACAGACCCACCTACAGTTGAAGTCAGAAGTTTACATACACCTTTGCTAAATGCATTTAAACTCAGTTTTTCACAATTCCAGACATTTAAGCATAGAAAACATTCCCTGTCTTAGGTCAGTTAAATCACTACTTTATTTTAAGAATAAGAAATGTCAGAATAATAGTAGAGAGAATTATTACTTATTTCAGCTTTTATCACATTCCCAGTGGGTCAGAAGTTAACATACACTTTGTTAGTATTTGGTAGCATTGCCTTTAAATTGTTTAACTTGGGTCAAATTTTTTGGGTAACCTTCCACAAGCTTCTCACAATAAGTTGCTGGAATTGTGGCCCATTCCGACAGACAGAACTGAGTCAGGTTTGTAGGCCTCCTTGCTCGCACACACTTTTTCAGTTCTGCCCACAAATATTCTATCGGATTGTGGTCAGGGCTTTGTGATGGCCACTCCAATACCTTCACTATGTTGTCCTTATGCCATTTTGCCACAACTTTGGAGGTATGCTTGGGGTCATTGTCCATTTGGAAGACCCATTTGAGACCAAGCTTGAACTTCCTGGCTGATGTCTAGTGATGTTGCTTCAATATATTCACATAATTTTACTCAGGCAGCAAAGCACCACCACAACATGATGCTGCCACTCCCATGCTTCACGGTTGGGATGGTGTTCTTCAGCTTCCAAGCCTAAACGTTTTTCCTCAAAACATAACAATTGTCATTATCACCAAACTCTTCAATTTTTGTTTAATTCTTACATTTCTCCAAAAAGTATGATATTTGTCCCCATGTGCACTTGCAAACTGTAGTCTGGCTTTTTAATGGCGGTTTTGGAGCAATGACTTCTTCCTTGCAGAGCAGCCTTTCAGGTTATGTCGATATATAACTTGTTTTACTGTGGGTATAGATACTTGTCTACCTGTTTCCTCCAGCATCTTCACATGGTCCTTTACTGTTGTTCTGGGATTGATTTGCACTTTTCACACCAAACTACATTCATCTTTAGGAGACAGAGTGCATCTCCTTCCTGAGCGGTATAATGGCTGTGTGGTCCCGTACTTGCTTTCTAGGGCCGCACGATTATAGAAAACAATCATAATTGTCGATTACTGCCCTTGATATTGTAATCACGATTATTAATGTCGATAAAAATATTAAATTACTGTGACGTCACAAAGCAACTGTGTGGTTCTTCAGAGAAGCAGATATCAATGGTGGATACAAGCTGCACTCCAGTTTCTTTTAAGCATCTTTTAAGCATTATATTATTATATATATATATTATTGTATTTTATATTTTAATAATGTTTGTTAAGGTAAGGCAAATGAAAATAATTTTAAATGGATATCTATAGTATAGAATACATTTAATTATTGCTAAATTACTGCTTAAACTATTAGTCCAGGTACAGTAAATAATATGGCATAATCAATATTCAAACTTATTAACAGCCGATTTAAATCGACCAAATTACTGCGTTCAGTAAGCCCTTTGGTGGATAGTGACATTTTCAGATCTCTCCAGAGGTGTTCAATCGGGCTCTGGCTGGGCCACTCTAGGACATGCATAGAGTTGTACCCTAGCCACTCCTTTGTTATCTTGGCTGTGTGCTTAGGGTCATTGTCCTGATGGAAGATTAACCTTCGCCCCAGTCTGAGGTCCAGAGCTCTCTGGAAGTTTTCATCAAGGATGTCTCTGTACATTTCTGCATTCATCTTTCCCTCGATCCCGACTAGTCTCCCAGTTCCTGCCGCTGAAAACATCCCCACAGAATGATGCTTCCACCACCATGCTACTGTAGTGATGGTATTGGCCAGGTGATGAGCGGTGCCTGGTTTCCTCCAGACATGAAGCTTGCCATTCAGGCCGAAGAGTTCAATCTTTGTTTCATCAGACCAGAGAATTTTGTTTCTCATGGTCTGAGACTCCTTCAGGTGCATTTTGGCAAACAACAGGCAGGCTGTCATGTGCCTTTTACTGAGTGGCGGCTTTCCTCTGGCCATTCTAAAATCCAGGCCTGATTGGTGGAGTGCTGCAGAGATGGTTGTTCTTCTGGAAGTTTCTCCTCTCTCCACAGAGAAATGCTGGAGCTCTGTCAGCGTGACCATCGGGTTCTTGGTCACCTCCCTGACTAAGGCCCTTCTCCCCCGATCGCTCAGTTTGGCTGGGCGGCAAGCTCTAGGAAGAGTCCTGGTGGTTCCAAACTTCTTCCATTTACGGATGATGGAGGCCACTGTGCTCACTGGGACCTTCAATGCTGCAGAAATGTTTCTGTACCCTTCCCCAGATCTATGCCTTGATACAATCCTGTCTCTGAGGTCTACAGACAATTCCTTGGACTTCATGGCTTGGTTTGTGCTCTGACATGCACTGTTAACTGTGGGACCTTATATAGACAGGTGTGTGCCTGTCTATATAAGTCTATATATAATCTATCTATCATCTATCAACTGAATTTACCACAGATGGACTCCAATCAATTTGTAGAAACAGGGACAGTGGTGGCTCAGTGGTTGAGGCTCAGGGTTACTGACCAGAAGGTTGGGGGTTCAAGCCCCAGCACCACCAAGATGCCACTGTTGGGCCCTTGAGCAAGGCCCTTAACTCTATCTGCTCCAGGGGCGCAGTATCATGGCTGACCCTGCACTCTGACCCCAGCTTAGCTGGGATATGTGAAAACTAATACATTTCACTGTATATATGCAAAAAACTGTGTGTATAATGTGTGACCACAATAAATGATTCTATTCTATCTCAAGCATGATTGGTGGAAACAGGATGCACCTGAGCTCAATTTTGAGTGTCATGCAAAGGCTGTGAATACTTACATGTGTTTTTTTTATTTTTTTTATTTTTAATACATTTGCAAAGATTTCAAACAAACTTCTTTCATGTTGTCATTATGGGGTATTGTTTGTAGAATTTTGAGGAAAATAATTTATTGAATACATTTTGGAATAAGGCTGTAACATAACAAAATGTGAAAAAAGTGAAGCGCTGCGAATATTTTCCGGATGCACTATATTCTTTATGTTGGCTACACCTCCAAAACACACTTAGAACAGTTAAGCTGAATTACTTTATTGCTATTTTTATTAATTTTTTATTTTTATTTATTTGATTTACAAATCAAATTCACATGGGCCCAATTTATAACATGACAAAACAAATCTTTTATTACATTTTTAATAAATTGTAAACAGAAATCGAGCAATGCGACAAACTCTCCCATTACTCACTGCAGGTTTACACTGTTTGAGACCTGCATGTCGACGCGAGCTCAGTGACGCTCCGCACAATGTTCTGCACTCTCGTGACTGCTCTCATTAAAAACAAAGCTGTCTAATCAGCATAATAAATCAATTATTTACACAGTGTCTGTGCCTCGATTAGAACGGGATCATTTTCGTTTTGTTGCTCATTTGCAGTATATTTAACTCTACGTTCAAAGCGAGCGGTGCAATATGCAATGAATCCAAAAAAAATTACAAAGTGCTTTTTGCTCTTGTTCATCAGCTTCTTTTCAAGTGTCTGGTGATGTTTCTTCAGTATTAATTTTTGTGTGCCACGCGAACAGAACAAGAACATAAAGCAAGTATCTGGGCATTTAGACGGTTTAAAACTTGCACATTAGGATCAGTTGTCTTTACAGATAGGATGGAGGACTAATCTAGGTGGCTCTGATTGGCCATTGCCTTTTCATTGCTCAACGAACATGTTAGTTATTGGTTAGAATACTCAACCACTGGAAAAACACGTTGTAAATAGAAACAACTGATGCAACAGGAGCAGACTTAAATTGAACGCTGTAATCATCAGTTTTCACGATTACATAATCGTGGCAGCCATAATCATGATCCGTTTTTCGATTAATTGTGCAGCCCTATTGCGTACTATTATTTATACAGATGAGCGTGGTACCTTCAGGCATTTGGAAATTGCTCCCAAGAATGAACCAGACTTGTGGAGGTCAAAAAATCTGTCTGTAAACAATTGTTGGAAAAATTACTCATGTCAAGCACAAAGTCCTAAACGACTTGCCAAAACTATAGTTTGCTAATATAAAATCTGTGGAATGGTTAAAAAATGTGTTTTAATGACTTCTTAAACATCTTAAACTTCTGACTTCAACTGTATTTGTTAGAGCTCACACAATACCTAAAATAAATAATGAAAAACATTGGTGATTTATTTTCCTGAGCTATATGCAAAACTACAGACTAACAGAATACATAATCCTCTTCTTCTTCAAAAAAGCTGCTGATCTTTACACTTGCATTGCAAATAAATTGTCTTCTTTGGCTTAAAAATGTCTAAATCTGGTGTTCAACTCTGTGCAATGCAATCCTCAGACTCTGTTTTTCAGTATCCCTGACTGTACAAACACAAAAGACCCAATCCTCAAGGGAGTCCCAACAAGCATGTCTGCAACTCTACATCCTGTAGGTTTGCTTATCAAGGACACTTTGTTTCCAGTGACAGCACCCTCTACATGTTCACCTAGCTGTAAAGACAGATTGCAGCAGACAGAGCCAAGAAAGCACAGACCTACCCAATGACAGTCCCCTCTCTCGCCATGACAACAGTAGAATGCCAGTGGCAAACCTGGCCGCTCGGTTATATGCACCTCCCTCTCTCTCTTTTCATACATATCAGCATGGTTAAAAAAAAAAAAACAAGCCTTGTACTGGGTTCATTTAAAACAAACTCAGCCCTGGTGATACTTCAAAGCAGACTCAGTGATCCAATGCCTTCGTCAACAGTGGCATAAAGTGAATTGCTACAAGCAGACAACAGATGCAAGTGGAGTCACCTTGCACTAGTTTTCACACCGGTTTCATTCATTTAGGAACATGAAATGGAGAGTGAATTTATTACTTACATGCTAAGAAGAAGACAGGCAGGCAGCGTCAAACAAACAGAACCCCCTTTGAGGTTGCTACTGGTATTGGAAGTAGACTAAAATGCCATACTACAAACCAGAATACCCTTGAATCAGCAGTTCTTATCTGAATTGTGCAGCATCCTTTAAATACTTCAGTTAGTACATATGACAGTTAACAGAATGGTCGGTCAAGAAAAGAAAAATTAAAGAGCCATTAAATCATTTGAAATCACGCCAAAGACATCTCCTGATAATAACAATGCAGTAAACTTCACCCAGTTCAGCAAGCTCATTTTAAGACAGTTTGTCTCCATGGAGTTTGGGATGACTGCATCAATTAGAGCACAGCTGGACATGTCTGAGACAAAAACATAAAGCAGACATTACACGCTGCCTGCAGTTTTTGCACCATCCTTTGTTTTATTTGAGAGCTGTAACAGCCACAAAATTTCATGCAATAGATAAAGTCCAATAAAAGTGAGGCTGTACAGTAGTAGTCTGCATAAGTGATATTGATCAGTTCTTGACTCATTTATGAACTTATCACAGCTGAACATTATCCAATGGTTTAACAGTGTTTTTAAGACATTAGAAATATTTAGAAGCTTTACATGAAATCATTAACATATTGCACCTTCTTTTGGCACAGTTTATTTTTAAGTATATCCACACTTTATAGAATCAAAAATTTATAAGTTGTATAAAACTTATACACTTATATCCTGGTTATGTGTCATAATTTTGGTAAGTATATAGGCTATATACACTCACTAAGCACTTTATTTGGAACACTATGAACCTTATTAAAATTGGCTGATGTGGTCCATTGGCTGTTGTAGCTCATCTGCCTCAAGATTCAGGATGTTGTGCATTCTGACATGATATTCTGCTCACTACAGATGTACAAAGCGGTTACCATAGCCTTTCTATAAGCTCGAACCAGTATAGCCATTCTCCGGCGTTTCCGTCCGTTGAATTGCCACTCACTGTATGTTTTTTTTTTTTTTTGCACCATTCTGAGTAAACTTTAGAACGGTTGTGTGTGAAAATCCCAGGAGATCAGCAGTTACAGAAATACTCAAACCACCCCGTTTGGCACCAACAATCATGCCACGGTCGAACACACTAAGACTGCATTTTTTCCCGATTCTGATTAACTGAAGCTCCCGACCCATATCTGCATGATTCTAAGAACTGCACTGCTGCCACACGATTGGCTGATTAGATAATCACATGAATAAGTAGGTGTACAGGTGTTCCTAATAAAGTGCTCAGTGAGTGTATACACACAGTCTATATATAATATTTTCAAGTGTCATGAGGTACTCAAAGTTTAGATAAATTCCCCTCTATATGTAAAATTAGACTGGATAAACGGCACACAACACCATCCATAGAAATTCTGCTGTTACTATGTTAAATTACCATTTAGAATTTTTGACGACACTTTATTTTACAGTCAGTTTTACATTATGCATGCTACTATAATTAATATAGTAGCACGCTGCTCTACAAAATAATTACACAGAATGCACATGTAGTTCATTAGTGAAACATTACTTACTGTATGTAAATACACTTGAAACATATAAAGTGTAACCTAGTTTTTCCCTAGGCCCTAAAATTTCAAACCAAATTAGCAATCATCCATCACATGAAAGTAGATCAAATCCCCTAATCTGCATTGAGACATATAAAGAAAACAACAACAACAACAACAACTTACATTTATATAGCGCTTTTCTCAAACTCAAAGCACTTTACATAGTATAGGGGGGAATCTCCTCAACCACCACCAGTGTGCAGCATCCACCTGGATGATGCGACGGCAGCCATAGTGCGCCAGAACGCCCACCACACACCAGCTATTGGTGGAGAGGAGATGGTAGAGTGATGTAGCCAATTCAGGGATGGAGATTATTAGGAGACCATGATAGATAGGGGCCAATGGGGGAATTTGGCCAGGACACCGGGGTTAAACCTCTACTCTTTACGAGAAAGTGCCCTAGGGATTTTTAATGACCACAGAGAGTCAGGACCTCGGTTTAACGTCCAATCCAAAAGACGGTGCTTTTTTACAGTATAGTGTCCCCATTACTATACTGGGGCATTAGGACCCACACAGACCGTAGGGTGAGCACCCCCTGCTGGCCTCCCTAATACCACTTCCAGCAGCAACCTTGGTTTTCCCCATCAAGGTACTGGCCAGGCTCAACCCTGCTTAGCTTTAGTGGGCAACCAGGCAATAGCTGCAGGGTGATATGGCATGCCATGAATTGCTATATGTAACCGATTGTGCAGTCTTTACAAAGCAGAATAAAATGTAATAGTTATAGTGAGAAGTAGGGCTAAACAATTAATCAAATGAATAATTAAGATTACAATTACAGCTCCCACAAATAACTAATTGTGAAATGTGTCAATTATAGCAGTCCATGTAGGTCTACTCATGTTGTGTCAATTTTCCATTTAATTTTCTATTTAATGTATGTTTTTGCAGTGGTTGATAATTTTTAACCAATCAGAGACATGTCCATTTCTCACTTCAGTCTATGATTTATTCAACATTTTAATAACAGCTTTGTTTTTTATGCTTCTGAGAGCACAAATGTAAAGTGGCCTATTTAGATAAATATTTTTATCTTTTTTAGATTTACTGATGTATAAAACAGCAATAAAGTAATTCAGGAAAACAGTTTGTAGCTTGATTTGGATTTGTACACAAAGAATACTATGGCATGCAGTTGATCGACCCAACAAAGTATTTTAAGGTAAATTATTTTCTATTAATCAAAATTAACCTCAATTACAATATCGAGGGAAATATTCAACAATTGTGATTTTGTCATAATCATGCAGCCCTTGAGAAGTCTTGCTATACAGGAATTGCTGGGACACTTCCCTTGCAGTCTCATGGAGTCTGAAGTTCTTTGCTCAAAGGAGTAAGAAAATAGATAGATTATGATCATAGTTAATGAAAATAGAGTAGATTATGATCAAACCCCTATTTGGGATTAAACCTGCAACTTTTGAGATAACAGCCAAACCTCTAAACCGTTGGGCTACCCCCACATAACCCGTTATTCTAGATATGCCAGTCAACCCCCCCCCCCCCCGATTGAACTAAAAACACTTTAAACTCAACCTTTAACTGATATTAACTTGCCAGTGTTTATAAATGTAGTGCTAACCAAAACTGGGTCAGTGTTGCATAGGCTTTAGCTCTCCATTACCGCGTGAAGCGAACTGATGCCAAGGAGGAGTCTGACAGAGCTAAACACTTATCAAATATCACCGACTACTGAGGCCAAACAAAATGTGCGGAGGCATAAGAGCTTACAGTTTAGATGGCCATCTCTGGTATGTGTGGCCTATGTTCACTGTAAATATAGAGCAATAAATGGCCATTTTTGCTCTGCTTTGTTACGTCCCTGTGATTAATGTTACATTTTGTCCACCAGATGGCATGTCACAATTTTCTCTCTAGAGGGTGGAGTCACGGAGCAGGTGTAATGAGTCACCTGAAATGAGAGCTGGCTTGAGCGGGTTTATATAAATGCCCTTCTCCCCAAAGTTTTTTCGCCTCTCTTCACCAGCACCTCCTAGATCTGCTTTTGGTGAATTTATTATGTTATTTATTTTTGTTTAATTAATAACATTTATATTTTGTTAAATTGTCTCCATGTGTGGCCTCCCCTTCATGTTACTCTACCTTGAGCCAGGTGGTTTGTAACAGTTTTCACATTAAATAGATTTTTCACATGTGGCCATAGGGACAAAGATGATATCTTATAGACTTTCACAGTTCTATGATCCATTTAAATGACAATAATTCACAGATGCATGCAGTGACCTAAACTAATCCAGAAAAACACTGCGTAATATTCTTAAAAAGAAAGAATGAGGTCAGTTCAGATAGCATTGTGGGAACTGTAACACAGAGCAACCACTGTTTAAATACAGGCCAGTTATCAATGGAAAGTGACATATCAACTCTACTGCTGATTCATGCAGCCCTAATCTTAGGTCTCTTGATCCCTGTGTTGATTTAATAACCAACCACATCCTGTTTGGCAAGTGAGAAGAATGTAAAATAAGTCTCCATATGCAGCAAGTCAAAATGTGCTATTTAAATTCATAGGCTTGCTCTTTTCCAAATAAATGCTAGAGATTTTTAGCTTGGACATAAAATCACCTTTATATCGGACCATGTTTGATTTTCAGCATGAACTATTAAAAAGTGTGTTTGTGTTAATAACTGGAAAGGAATGCTTAAAGGGATAGTTCACCCAAAAATGACAAATCTGTCCTTATTTTCTCACCCTCATGTTGTTCCTAACCTGTATGACTGACTTTCTTCTTTAGAACACAAAATGAGATGTTTGGCAGAATGTTCAGTCTCACTCACCATTCACTTTCTTTGTATGACAAAAAGATGCAATGAAAGCATAACATCAATTTTTGTGTTCCATGGAAGAAAGTCATATGGGTTTGGAACAACATGAGGGTTAATAAATGTAGACATAAAACTAAGGCTCCTTCATAAGTTTAAAATCTGAGCAACAGCTGTATTTGATCAACATTTCAATGAATTACTGTGAATACCATCTAAAGCCAGAGCAGAGAGCTCTATACAATCATCTGTAAAGTCAAACTCATCATTCCCAGACACATACAACCAAAAACAGATCTGAGGCTTACTTCTAGGTGCACACCATTTTTTCTTATCTGCTTTGAAATCTGTAAATGTAAAGTATGTCTACATTTTGTCAAAGTAAACAGGCAGTGTAGGCCTACTCTCATATGCCAAAAATGTATTATAATCTTACCCAGTCAAGGTTAAATTGTATACGTGTATATTGCAGTAGCAGGCCTTCACAGGTTAAGACAGTTCTCATTTATTATTAAATGAATATTCCTGGTTCAGTATAAGCGAAGCTCACTCGACAACATTTGTGGCATAATGACGATTACCACAAAAAATTATTTCAACTCATGCCTTAAAAATTCAAGGTTACAGTGATGCACTTACAATAGCAGTAAATGGAGCCAATATTTTGAGGGTTTAAAAGACAGAAATGTGAAGCTTATAATTGTATAAAAGCACTTAAATAAATGTTTCTGTTAAAACATTATTTGAGCTGGAAAAATTTTAATCATCGTATAAGGGTTTATTGTATTATGTTGTCATGGTAAAGTTACAACACAAGTTAGTAAAATTGGATATGACTTCATGCAGAAAATGTTAGCAAGCGAATTTATCACACTAAAATCATTCGTCTCTTGTGGCTATACTTTTGAAACAGTGAGTATTTTAACGTTTACTTACTGCCCCCATTCACTTCCATTGTAAGTGCTTCACAAATGCTGTTGATTAGGCTTAATCTGTACTGAACCCGGAATATTGCTTTAAAGTATTTTATTTTATTGGTTTGAATGTCACTTATCATCAGGATGTAATGAATCAAATATCAATTATGGGCCAAAAAAAGTGAAAAGTAGGCTAATCATCACAACAATCAAATCTCAATCCATTTCAGTTCTACATGTAACATTCTTTATACAATATGTACCCAATAAAAACCGGATTCTGCTTCACCTGATTCAGTCAATGGACTAGACTGGACATGGAATAAAACAGAAACATCTGATAAGAAAGGATCAGAATGGAGGGAGGGTCGGGAGATACACTTATCATATTGTGTTTGCAATAAATAGATAAATACTGCCAGTCTGCTTACACTATACTAACCAGAGATAGGCTGACCCTACTAAAATACAAACATCATCACACGAATAGTTAAGATCGTGTGACATTGAAAGGCCGACACAGACGGAGAATTGTTTGACCGCAAACTCACACGTCCACTAACTAACCAGGCTGTAACCCACCCACACGACACCCCATGGTCTCAGAATAGACTCACGACTACAACAACTATATGACAAAACAGACAGTCGAAATCACATAGCAACATGTCACAGACGTCGAACGTTTTCAATGTAACATGATACACTACACTACAACAGCAGTTGAGTAGCCTACAGTCTATCCTTAACCCCAAATTCAAAGTCGAAAATATACCCCGTTTTTAAACATTTGACCTAATTCCGACAGCAGAACGGATGGTAACCTAACACATGGAACAATAAAGATGTGGTTAATGCAAATTAAAACTGTTCTTTTGATGCAGCTTGGACTGAATATGATGGTCACGCGACGCATAATCAAGATGATTAAATGTAAAATTTCCACTTACAAATTTCTTTTGAATGATATTTCTCTTCGGCCTTTCCCTATTCATTTTGCTCTCCAGACTGAATTCATTAAAGGTCAGAGAGCCACATCAATTCTGATTTTAAAAATCTTTCCGTTGTTGTTGTAGCACGTGATAATTTAAATCCCTGGTAGCAATCTGTCGAGGTAGGCAGCGAATGTTTTATCCCGGTCTTCTTTTCACAGCTCAGGACACGAAAAATGTAAAGAATCCAGATCCAAACATCCGTGACGATTAAAAAGGGGTCTATGCAAAAAGCCACCACGGCAACATATCCACTGAAAGAGCTGGAGCAGCCAATCTTCCATTTGAACGTTACAACGGCGTATTGTCAGATCTCCCCGCAGCACATTCTTGCAGTCAAAATAAAAGCCAGTTTGTGGCTTCTACTCTCGTAGGTTATTATGTATCGTTTACGGTTACATTATGCGGGTGCACAAGAGGCAAAAACACCAAACTGAAAAATCTGGAGTTGGGTTTTGGCTGCCGCTGTGCTCCCTCATATTGTGTGAACTCAATTGCACCGATGTTAATGCGACCTAGTGGCGTCTTTCATAAGAGGCTCCATCCTATCACTCACCATGATCACGTTTAGCGGCACATTTGAAAAGGCTGATAAAAATATACTATTGATATATACTAGTTTTATTCTCTTATTGTTGAGTGCACTAAATTAAACATATCACACACACAAAAAAAAAAAAAAAAAAAAAAATCAATGGTGTCTCTGTTGTCAATAGATCATTGTAGCTTACTGATTGTGAGAAGATAGTTGAATATTTGCATGAATAGACCAGAATAAGCCTGGAATATCTAGGCCTATGTCATGTAGGAAAATTATATATATATATTTTTTTGTTTTTTACATGAAATATTATTGGGATTGTCATAATGATTAGGTAATTGACCCTATCATAAAAAAATATTTACAGCAATGTTAGTAAATTATAATTATATACAGTATATAAAAAAATGTAATCAAAATGTATTGTTGTGTGTTCGAGTTACCTGCATCTGGTCAAAATGCAATGAACAATTAGATTGAAATATTTGAAGGTTGTATATCAACGTACCACAAAGATTAAACTTTATTGTAACTTAAATATAAACATACTTTATATACAAGTGTTATGAATAAATTACAAGCAATAACATACAAAAATTACCCTATAAACAACATAAATCACTTACAATTGACATGCAACTCTTACACACTTTAAAACAGGTGCACTTACATGTTTGAATAAACATGTTCAAAAATACAATAAAAAATGGACAGTTTTGGAAAGTCACACCCCAGAATGCATTGTACTGTGCCAATTTTGGTGAAACATAGGAGTCTTTAAGGATTATAACAAACCCCTCTCTGTGATAATCCAGGGATTATTTCTAAAAATAACCCCCTTGATCAGCAATCCCAGTATATTGGGGGTTGAGACTGATGTAGTATTTTCTCCATTACATTGTGAAGTTATGTGTGCGTAATTAATTTGAAAGAGACAACCGGGAAAATGTATGTGGAAAAACAAATGCAATGATTTGTGTTGCTATTACTTTGAAATTCTGTTAGATGTCTCACAAAGTACCTATCCTCCACAATAGTGGGAATACATTATACACATGATATGTTTATTTTGTTCTTGCAAAACATCTATGTGCCAAAATGGCATTGATTTTTATTTAAATTATGCTTCAGATTTAATAATTCTTACCCCTGTTTCTTTTGTTGTGGAATTAACTTGTTTTTTGTTTTTGCACAAGGGCTCTGAAAAGGTAATTCAAATGGTATATTCCTGTGATTGTGCTGCCAAAAGAACTGCTAGTATGTTCTTTGTCTTTCTACACGGAAAGCACAAGAGAAATCATTCAGTCAGAGCCTGAAGGCAGATATGCCTCTTTAATTGGAACAGGGTTAAAAATAACCTCAAGAGGTATCAGGGGCATATCACAGCACAAGTGCCCATTTCATTATAGCAGAATATAACTTTTGGTCACAGATGCAAATGCCAAGGAGAGGAAAACAGAATTGAAAGAACTTGAATTGGTTTTGGGATATAAAATATGAAATCACTATGGCCTTACCATAGGTCATTAGGTGACATTTCAAGCACTGTATAGCCTTCATTACTCAAAACAATGATTGACTGATGAGTTTCCGGAGAAAGCAGTTTCTTTCTTTGCCATTTTTGACCTAACTGACCTTAAGACATGGCAGTCTATTGCATACTGTGCCAACTCAAAAACAAACACAAAGACAATGTTAAGCTTCATTTAACAAACCAAATGTCTTTCAACTGTATTTTATATAATGGCAAGTGATTTTCTACTACCAAATTAGCAATTTAGCATGATTACTCAAGGATAAGGTGTTGGAGTGATAGCTGCTGGAAATGGGGCCTGTCTAGATCTGATCAAAAATTACTTTTTTCAAATAGTTATGGAGCTGTTTTTTACATCAGTAATATTTTGACTGACTATATTTTGTGATCAGTTGAATTCCACTTTGGTACCAGTAGGTAGGCAGAAAGGCAGACAGACATTCATTCACTATGATTTAGTGTTGATACATTAGTCATACATTTATGATCATATACATTTTAATGCATGAACATGGATAGATCCATTAGAATTTGAAAAGGAGTAACTGGTCAGTTGTAGTACTCTTTGTTTTATTAGATGACATGAGCATGTAATGCAAAAGCTTGTCCTGTATGATCTTCTGGTTAGTTCTGAAAAAAAAAAAAAAAGAGTAAGTAGACTATAAATGCTGTAATTTACTAATAATGCGGAACACAACTTGCAAGTGAATCAATTCTTCACTTTAAAACCTGCTTGTCCTTGGGACCAGAGTCAGATAAATAGGCTTATTGTGAAGCATGAGAGATTGAAGGGAGTCTAAGCAGAACCAAGGAAGACTTTGGTGGCTTGCCAACCTAAAACTCACAAGGAAGTACATTCCATACAAAGACAGCCAGGACATGATTACATTTGGTAAAGATGGGTCAGCTTTAGTAGACACCACGCTTTTACTGCATCATTATATTATGCATGAAACTTTACTCTTGCATAATTTTGTCAGCTGTAGCAGATTGACTTGTGGTGTTCAGCTGAATTGACTGAGAATCATTATATTAAATTAGCCAATCCTGAACACTCAGTCAATGACATTATGCCACACTTAGACAATGCATAATAGATCAGAAATTCCTCTAGTTTCCTGTAGAGTGAAAGTTAAAATATATTTGATGATAAAATAATTTGCTTACTTGCCAGGGATTTGGTAAAAGCATAACATATACAATTATTTGATAGTTAATTTCTAATGCTAGAATGTCTCTACACATAGACTTCAGAACAGATGGAGGCTGCAGGAAAGCTGGAGCATTATTGTAGCCAATAATAACTGTGCTGGAATTAATGCAAAGGCCCTTAGTATACTGTTAAAAGCCTACAACACATAATGTATTTCCTTAAATGCAATTGTTCTTAATATTTTTCTATAATATAGTAAAGTAAATAATAATATAATAAAGTAAATTATATGGAATATAATAAATTTGTACAAGTATGCACGTCAACGTGCCGCTACATATGTACTTAATGTGAAAGAAATGAGAGACAAATGATTAAAAATGTATCATTCATTGGCTTCTATCACCCCCTTCTGGTTATTTGAGACACTACAAACTGTCACGGCCTTTTATGAAGTAGTAGATATCAGAAAACAACCGTCGATTAGGAAATAGTTTAAAAGCTGCACTTTGTCGTTAGACAGTGCCTGATTTTTTTTGGGGGGGTTTAACTTCCACATAAATGATTTGCAGAATTCTACCTTTGATCTTAATCGGTGAAATGGTACAAGATAACCCCCGTCTGGGAGGCAGAATGCCATGTTGCACGTGACATGAAAACTTGTTCAACGAAGATTCTTTGGAAGACTGTCATATAACAAGAGGTGAGAATGAATTATATTCAGTATGGTACGTCTAGATAGACTAATGCGTTATCGCCGCAAAACGATTAGTTTTTGTTTATCTAGATTTTTAACTGAATTTTCTCGAAGGTTATGGAGAAACCATGCGTTTTGGCAACCACACTTGGGAGGAAAAGGGGCATCAAACAGAGTTTGGCACCTTGTATTGAGAAACACTTCACTGTAATCTCATACGAGAGATTTGTACATAAGAAAGAAGACTTCGCAGACACAATCCAGGCACTGTTTGTGTGGGTTGTAACAATTAAAGTTGACCAAAAATCTGTTACAGTCCTTGCCTAACCTTAAAGTTGTAGTCAATGGCGTGGTAGGAGTAGACCGTCTTGATATTCCACTGATCAATCAATAACTTTGGAGTCAAAAGTTTCCAACACTCCTCATGTGGTGGATAATGCCACAGCAGATATCGGGATGGCCTTGATGTTGGTATCTGCAAGGAAGATTGTTGAGGGTGAGCGCAGATATTTTCTCTTCTTACCTACATCCTATCTACATCCTATTATTCTCTCTCTCTCTCTCTCTCTCAAAAAACACACAACCGGTCAAAAGTTTTAAAACACTTACTCATTCTTTATTATATATATTTTTTCTTCACATTTTAGAATAGTAGTAAAGTCATCAAAACTATTGAGTAACATAAAACCAAAATAATTCAAAATTGTGTTATAGTTGAGCGTCTTCAAAGTTTTTTAAACAGTATTAAAGAAGTTCCCATCTATGTTGGGTACTTATTGGCTTCTTGTCTTTATTATTTGGTTCAAGTCATCAGTTTCAAAAACTTTATTATTAAAATGTTTTATTTATAATGAAATAAATTTAATATGGTGGCACAGTTATATTTTTGTCTACAAAACTAATTAAAAAAATGCAAGCATACGCCTTCAGATCAAAAGATATTTAAGATCATGAGAAACATTTCAGACAAGTGTTTCAAAAGTTTTGACTGGTAGTGTCACTTTATTAGGAACACCTGTACACATATTCACGCGATTATCTAATTAGCCAATCATGTGGCAGCAGTGTAATGCTTAAAATTATGCAGATACGGGTCAGGAATGTGAACACAGAAATGTGCCAAAAACAAAAAACTTCCAGTGAGCTGCAGTTCTGTGGATGGGATCACCTTGTTTATTAGAGAGTTCAACGAAGAATGGCCTGACTGGTTCGAGCTGACAGAAATGCTACGGCAACTCAGATAACCACTTTGTTCAATTGTATTGAGCAGAATAGCGTCTAAGTATGCACAACACGTCAAACCTTGAGACGGATGGGCTACAACAGCAGAAGACCACGTCAGGATCCACTTCAAGAACAGAAAGCAGAGGCTGCAGTGCACAAGCTCACCAAAACTGGACAGGTAAAATCTGGAAAATGTAAACTGGTCTGATCAGTCTAGATTTCTGCTGAGGTACACAGATGGAGGGCCAACTGCAGCCTTTGCTGACAGAAGTTGAACCTGACATGGTCTTCTGCTGTTGTTACCCATTCACCTCAAGGTTCGATGTGTTGTGAACTGAACTGAACTGAACACATGAACTGCCTCTAGAATTTACTCAGAATGGTGCTAAATACATCCAGTGAGTGGCAGTTCTGTGGGTGGAAATTCCTTGTTGATGAGAGAGGTCAACAGAGAATAGCCAGACTGGTTCGAAGTGACAAAGTCTACGATAACTCAGATAACCGCTCTGTACAATTGTGGTGAGAAGAATATCATCTCAGAATGCTATTCTGAGATGTGGGTTGGTGCTGTTTTGGCAGCACGAAGGGGACCTACACAATATTAGGTGTGTGTGTGTGGCACATGAGTCTATTGGGTTCTGTTTCATTCCTACTGACCGCCAGAGGCAGTGCAAAGCACTAGTGGATAAATCGCTGCGCCAGCTAGATAGATCGAGAAAAATATAACAACAAAGTCACGTCATGACGCAGACCGAGACGCAAGGATATAACCCACAGCGACTCGGTGCCCAGCCTCTTTCGCTTTCTCGCTTTTGATAGGTCGTTGTTTTTCACGCTGTCCCGTGCAGCTTTCCTGAGTTGCGAGGATTCGCCCTCTCAAGCTGTGACAGCGCGCTCTACACTATCATCAGGACGGATATCTTGGATTTTTCCCCATTACGTGAGTGTATACAATTATTGTGGTTGTGTCGGCGATACTCTGCTTCACGGTACTATCCGGTGGCTGGTTTCGACCGCGATTAGGTTGCGTCCACCGCATACCTATAACGTTATGTCTGTTTTCACATCTTAGATTAATTGTATACTTGCCATTGTGCTTGTCATCGCATGCCTCGTGGTTCTATCCAAAGGCAGACTTGACTTTATGTACTTGTAAGAGCGTTTCATTATAGAATTTTCGGTGGGTGTTATTACAGTTATAAGTGCCTACGGTGCTAACCGAGGACGTGTTATTGACGGAGTCATGGATCATAGCTCTGTCATCTCCGTCTCAAGATGCAAGTTGTGTCCGAATACACTTCTTCCCGACGACGGACACGATCGTTGCCCATCATGTTTAGGCGCTCAACATCTAAAGGAGGCCCTGACTGATCCGTGTTTGCAATGTAGTATGCTACCGATGTCAGAGAGACAGCTTCGCCTTGCTGAGTTAGACATTAATTCGCCTGTTTGCCTCGCACAACAGCCGCGACGCGCTCAAAAGCGTCGCGCGTCAGCAGCGGCCGGCGCTCCGCAGAGCAAAAGAAATCTGTAATACAGATAGACACTTCAGAACACTTGTTATCGAAGACGGTAGCGTCTCTCTCTTCAGAAATGATGGAGATGAAACGTCTTCTTCAGTCTCTACAACCCCCAGTGTCGGCCCCACATACTGAGAAAACACCAGTGGATGAGAGTGATTTCCAACCCCACATGCTATAGATTTTGACGCTCTCTCCATGAGCGCGTCTAATTCACATTTTCTTGATGGAGAATCGGTGGAACCTGACATACAACCCACCCTCCCAAACGATGTTTTTTCTAACCTATATGCTACAGGTGGCTCGAGCGGTGGGTCTGTACATTCATCGGGCGCAGGCCCATCTTCTCCAGATGATGTGTTATCTGTTCTGCAGATGGCAGTGGCTCGTTTGGGTCTTGACAAATCACCTGTCCAACCCATTCAAACCAATGTGTTCTTCAGACAAGCTGCTGATAGTAATGTGTTCACAATGCCACCGTGTAAGGATTTTGTGACAGAATTCTCCAGTGCACTTACCAGTCCCAATGTGCCTAAGAGGAGGTCAAAGACAGCCCGCACTCTTGCCACAATGGCTGAGGCTGACTCCATTGGGGTAGGACGGGCACCTGCAATTGAACAGCCAGTTGCAGCTTTGGTTGTATCACCAGATGAGGCTCTAAGAGGCAATGTACGCTGCCCAAGTGCACAATGCGGACGTACTGACACTTTCTTAAAGAAGGCATACGAGTCGGTAGCCTATATAACTCGAGCTGAGAATACTATCTGCCAGCTGCTCCTTGCCTGCAGCAACACATTAGAGTCAGCGGCGTTGGCGCTTCTGCATCTCAGTTCTTACAGACGGCTCTGTTGACTATGGGTCATGTGACTCGGGAACTTGGGACACTTTCAGCGACCCTCCTAACAGCCCGGCGTCAGGTATGGCTTGCTCAGGCAAAGCTACCTGAAGATTGTAAGAAGACACTGAGAGAACTGCCAATTGTACCAGGACATCTTTTTGGCCCCAATGTTTCTGAGGTATTGGAGAAGAGAATGAAGTTGTCAGAAGCCACACGACAACTGACTCCGGTTCCACGAGCACCACCTTTTAGAGTGCCTCTGACTCCGGCTCGCCCACACTATCTGGGCTCAGAGCATCGAGTGCGGCAGCCGGACATTTCTCAGCTTCAGGCTCCACGGCAGCATAGAGGTGCAGAGGAGGCTCAGGAACGTCGCCCGTTTCACCGTCACCAGCAGGGGAGACCACGTCAGCGCCCCCCCACGGGTCCTAAAGGCAGAGGCCAAAAACCCTGAAGCTATGGGGCCGGTGGTCGGTTGTTTCACTGTCCAGCATCTACATTACTGGGAAAATACAGTGTCCGACCCCTGGGTTCTGGCGACTTTGAGCAGAGGATACACTCTACAATTCCGACGCCGGCCTCCGAAGTTTTCAGGAATCTTTCCGACAGTTGTCAAAGATGTAACCAGTTCAATGGCCCTTTCCTTAGAAATTCATTCACTGTTACTGAAAGGAGCCATAGAAAAAGTTCTTCCCCTCAGTCAGAGGGACGGGTTTTACTCCACGTACTTCCTTGTTCCAAAGAAAGATGGAGGTTTTCGTCCAGTTCTGGACCTGAGACGCCTAAGCGTGTTCTTGAAGTCTCTTCCTTTCCGAATGTTACACACAGTCGACGTTCTTCGATCTGTGACGAAAGGAGACTGGTTCGTGAGTGTGGACTTGAAGGACGCTTACTTCCATGTTCCCGTTGCTCCCCACCACAGGAAGTTCCTAAGATTCAGCTTTCGAATCAAGCCTATCAGTTCAGAGTTCTACCATTCGGTCTATCTCTGGCTCCTCGTGTTTTCACAAGATGCATGAGTGCGGCCCTGTCTCCTCTTTGGTCCAAGGGCATGAGGATTCTGCCCTATTTAGGCGATTGGCTGCTCTGTGCCCCAACAAGACGGCATGCGTTACACAACACCAGGATTGTGCTGGAACATATCCAGAGGTTGGGCCTTACTGTGAACGGCACAAAGAGTCATCTGGTTCCAGTACAGACCATAACCTTCATAGGAATAACACTCAATTCAATCACAATGTCTGCCACATTGTCTCACGCACGAACAGACAATATTTGTCAGTTACTGACTCGTTTCGGTCAGGGGACAAAACTTACTTATGGTGTTCTTCTGCAACTAATGGGGATGTTAGCGGCCGCTGCACTCGTGATCCCCTTGGGCTTGCTTCACCTCAGGCCTCTTCAGAGGTGGAGCAACAGCTTGGGGCTAGATCCAGCAAGACATCGCCATTGTATGATTGTCGTTTCGCCGGCCTGTGTCCGTGCATTGAAACCCTGGAAAAAGGTAACATTTCTAAAAGCCGGTGTGCCTCTAGGGGTGGTACCCTCTCGCCGGGAAGTGATCACGACAGATGCTTCACTAACAGGATGGGGGCAACGTGGAACCAGAGGGGAATTGGTGGTCACTGGTCACCCAGGAGGCCTTAGAACATATCAACATCCTGGAGTTGAAGGCAGTGTACTTAACTCTACAACACTTCTTACCAAACCTGATGGGTCGTCATGTGCTTGTCCGGTCCGACAACACGTCGGCGGTCTTTCATTTGAATCATCAGGGCGGCACCAGGTCTCTTGCATCTTTAATGCTAACTCGCAAGATCCTCACATGGTCTCAGGGCCGGCTGGCCTCATTAAGGGCAGTTCATCTTCGGGATTGGACAATCAAGTGGCAGATGCTCTGTCCAGGGATCTGCTGCTCCCGGAGAATGGAGACTTCACCAGGATGTAGTGCAGTTGATTTGGCAACAGTTTGGCAAGGCAGAGGTCGACCTGTTTGCATCAGAAATGACCACTCATTGCGGCTTGTGGTTCGCGAGAACCGAGATGTCCAGCCCGTTGGGGCAGGATGCTTTAGCCCACAAATGGCCGAGTTGCCTATTGTATGCGTTCCCTCCATTTCCACTTCTGTGGGAAACATTACATCGTATATTCCTTTACAAGCACAGGGTGCTTTTAGTGGCACCTCGATGGCCATCCAGGCTATGGTTTCCTCTCCTTCTGAGTCTGTTGCAGGGCTGAACCATGGCAGCTTCCCACCAGACGGGACCTTCTTTCTCAGATGAGCGGCCGTGTTTGGCACCCAGATCCAACTCGTCTTCAGCTCTGGGTTTGGCCCTTGGGTCCAGATCACAGTTAATGGATTGTGAACCAGCAGTAGTGAACACTATCGGCAACGCTAGGGCTCCTTCAACACGACAGCTTTATGCTGCTCGTTGGAGGATATTTTCTTCTTGGTGTGGGGATCAAGGAATTGACCCAGTTCACTGTACTGTGCCGACAGTTCTGAGTTTCTTGCAGCATCTATTTGACAACAACAGGGCGGCCTCCACTTTAAAAGTTTATGTTGCTGCCATATCGGCTTATCACGACCCAGTTTGTGGTGCATCCCTTGGGTCTCATAACCTTGTTTGTAGTTTTCTAAAGGGAGCGAGGCGTTTGAAGCCTGTTTGTTCTACTCCCTTTCCTGTGTGGGACTTACCGCTTGTTCTAGAGTCCCTTTGTACATTACCATTTGAGCCGTTAGCTGTTGCAGATATTAAGTGGTTGTCCTTAAAAGTGTCTTTTTTGTTGGCCGTTGCTTCCACTAAACGCGTTGGTGAACTTCATGCCTTGTCAGTGAGCGATATATGTTTACGCTGGTTACCAGAGGATTCTGGGGTCATTCTTTGGCCTAATCCAGCCTTTCTCCCTAAAGTTTTGTTACCACAATTTGTGAATCAGTCTATTCATCTGGCTGCTTTTCAGCCGCCTTCCAATCACACAGATATAGATGGGGGGTCTCATCTTCTGTGTCCTGTACGAGCTTTAAAGTGCTATGTTAAGTCTACCGCTTCTTTCAGACAAACGGATCAGTTATTTGTCTGTTATGGTGAGGTACGCAAGGGTGCACCTTTGTCCAAACAGAGGTTATCACGCTGGATTGTCGAGACGATAAAGTTGGCGTACAATAAATCTCATCTGCCCTTACCAGGGGGTGTTACTTGTCACTCCACGAGGGCCGTGTCTTCATCCTGGGCCACTTTACGGGGAGTTTCCTTGGCAGATGTCTGCGAAGCTGCTACCTGGTCTTCTCCATGTACCTTCGCGAGGTTCTACAAGGTTAACGTGGCTGCTTCCCATGATGTGAGCTCTGCAGTCCTTCTGGAGCAACCCTGATGTTACAGGTGGGTGGCATTCCTCATGACTGTGTTGATATGCGTCATCCACTAGTGCTTTGCACTGCCTCTGGCGGTCAGTAGGAATGAAACAGAACGCTAGTTACGTATGTAACTGTGGTTCTGTGAATTCGGATGACCGCCAGAGTCCCTCGTCACTCGGAATGCGCGAGAAAGCATTCTGAGGCTGGGCACCGAGTCGCTGTGGGTTATATCCTTGCGTCTCGGTCTGCGTCATGACGTGACTTTGTTGTTATATTTTTCTCGATCTATCTAGCTGGCGCAGCGATTTATCCACTAGTGCTTTGCACTGCCTCTGGCGGTCATCCGGAATTCACAGAACCACAGTTACATACGTAACTAGCGTTTTTTCTCTATTTCTGTCCCTTTCTGCAGGGCACAATTTTTCTAGGTTCAGTGAATCTGATGATTTACCATGGGCCTCTTTGGGCACTGATGTTAGTGGGGCCACCATAGGCATCATTGGCATGGGTAGAATTGGATACAAAAGTGTGCAAGGTTTTGATCCTCTACCACAGTAGGTATCGAAGGTGAGTCTGCTATACTTTCATTTAAATATTCACTTGGTTGCTAAACAACTAGGTTTCTTACTGACTCGGTTAATAAGCAAACACATTTTTTTTTGGTTTGGAAATAAAGATGCTTCTTAAAAATATCTTATGAAGTCGCTGGTACATAAACTGGAGAGTTACCTTCAGGTCAATTGTCCACTGCAATAGTTTTAATAGTTGAAATAAATGACAAATAATGGTTTGGGGTTTGTGTTAGTGTAGTGGATCTAGTTTGCTAATTCAAAGGTTGAATGTAAAAATTCTAATTGGCCAATGCATGATCTAAAAGAGTTATTGAAATTTCATTTGAATATTGTGTCCTTTAACAATGCTAAGGATTTAGTCTGTGATGAAGACAATATTTCAGAAAGTTTTACATTATGTTGACTAAATGTAATCTTTTAATTACATTTCTCAGTGTTTATATGTGTTCAGGGCCGAGAGTGAAGAGAAAGCAGTTGGGGCCACATATTGTGAAAGGATGGAGGATCTGCTACAGAGCTCAGACTTTGTCATGGTGGTGGTCAGTCTGTACCCTCAGTCACACAGACTGATTGGTGCCAAAGAGCTCGCCATGATGAAACCCAGCAGCACCCTTATCAACACTAGCAGAGGTAGTAACATTATATGTTTTAACAATGCACTCCAATTAACTGTTTAAAGAATATTCCAGGTTCAATACAAGTTAAGCTCTATCAATAACACAAAAAATAATTATGGCTTATCCCTCCTTTTTTAAAAAAAAAGAAAAAAATCGTGACAGTGAGGCACTTCCAATGGAAGTGAAAGGGGCCAATTTGTGGAGGGTTTAAATGCAGAAATATGACGCTTATAATTTTACAAAAAGCACTTACAATAATTCTTCTGTTAATCCTTGTGTATTATTTGAGCTGTAAAGTTGTTTAAATCATAATTGTAGTTTTAGGGCATTACGTCGTCATGGCAATGGAGCTAACACGCAAAATCATGTTAACACATTATTATTGTTACGTCTCTTGGCTATAATTTTGAAACAGTGAATATTTTAACATTTACAGATTGGCATCATTCACTACCATTATAAGTGCCCCACTGTAATTGTTTTTTACGAAAAGTGAAGAAAAAAAATTAATAATCAAAATTATGCCACAATTGCTATTGATTGATCTTAACTTGTATTGAACCCAGAATATAAAACATTTTATATATTTATTTCTCTCAAATCTCCATTAACCCATTAGCACCCCCTTGTGGACCCCATGTTGGAAACCCTGACTAGGCTTTTTTGAATTTAAAAAAAATTGTTTTTATTATTATTTGCTTCCAGTTTGTCATGTCCATTAGTCTTTTCTAGTATTAAGCTAGTTCATATTCTTTGACCTGTTCAATGACATATAATACTTTCCTTCCAAAAGCCTTGGTAGTGGACCAAGATGCCTTGGTGGATGCTCTCCAGAAGGAACTGATATGAGCTGCAGCTTTAGATGTCACTTATCCTGAACCTCTGCCCAGGTTTTCTTTGTTTGGGACTTTTTCGATTTATTGCACTTGCTGAAGTCATTATATCTAGAATGACATATTATAAATTGCTTGTAGTTCTTTTGAGATATAGTTTCTTGCATTAAACAAATCACAGTTTTAGTATTAATGATACAATGTTTTCTACAGGGACCATCCCCTGCTATCCTTCCCTAATGTTATAGTCCTGCCTCATCTAGGAACCAGTACTGTGGAGACAACTCATAGTCATGGTGGAGAGGATGTTGACCAATGCCTTGGCTGCTCTATCCGGAGGCAAGCCTCCCGATGAGGTTAAGGCATAGAGCCAGATCACAGAGCCATCTGTCCTTCCTTTCATTTTAACCCAGCAAAACGTATGACTGAAAAAACTGATTAGACAGAATCATTTTATTATAAAACTGAATCGGAATATGTTTTGAGAAATCTGTGAGTTTAGAATGATTTGTCTCTTGCTAATGTAAGTTAAACGGATGCATATATTGATTCTGTATAACATCACAGCACAGTATAAAATGTTTTCATCCTGATGCTAATTATTCTACTCTAAAATAAACAAAGTAAGGTACAGAAGAACTACATCGTGTCTTTTCATTCTTTATAATGCATTTTGTTGGCCTGTTCAAATGGGGGTTTACATTGAAAAAAAAAAATATATATATATATATATATATATATATATATTATAATTTTTCAAATAGAGGTTAATGTTGATATAAGATGATAATGTTGTTTTTACTACTTTTATAGGCAACTGTTAAGCGCAATAATAGACCTGTATCTTGATTGAATGTTCATATTTCAGCAGTCTGCTGCTACAGACAATAACAACGATTAGAAAGAGACATCCATCAAAAATAGTAGGACATTATGCCGCTGTTTCCGGTATTTCATCTGTCCTGCTTTTCCGTTAGTTCAGTGATGCGTAACGCTATTCGGTCATGCAGAGCTAAACAAAACTCGGATGGAAGTGGGTAGTAGTTCGCTCTTCATCAGAGATCATGAATCGTTCACTTAGAAAGTCCCAGTCTCTGCGCTGCTATTCTATCCTCGAGGTAAAAAGCAAGGTAAGTTTACATGCAATTTCCATATATTTTAATTTATTGTGCTTTGTGATTTATCATCATGTATCTGTATCTGCCAGTTCACGAGTGAATATAGTCATTTAATGTATTTGTTTTTGACGGTGTGCATATCTTCTGAGACTTAAGTCTGTTTTTATTTATTACTCAATCATTTTTTTTAATAGAAGTCTTAAGAAATCTTGGTAACATTTTACAACGAGGTTCCACTCTTTAAGGTGTCATGAACTAACATCAATAATATATATAGTTTTTTACAGCATTTATTAATCTTTGTTAATGTTAATAATAATAATAATAATAAAGTTGTTCATTGTTAGTCCATAGTGAATTAACTAATGTTAACGCCAACTTTTAATTTTAAAATGCATTAGGCCCACCATTTGTTGAAATTAACAGAAAGTGTTACTGAAATCTTACATCTCAGTTGGGATCTCGGCGGTTTGATTTCAGAATTAGTAAGAGTAGGGTAAAGCTTTAGGGAAATACCTTTGTAAACAAAGACCTACTCAACCAAAACCTACACAATGTCCAGAAATGGCTCACTTCCAAAATATCTCCATTGTTTCAGCTGAATAAAGAATGTCTCAACAAGCACTCAAAGCTTATTAGTGATTCAAACCTTGGTGTAAAAATGAATTTTGATAGATCATGACCCGTAACCGTCCTATAGAAATTGACCATTGTGAATAGGAAATTATACAGTATGTGTTCATTAGTACAAATGATTTATATTATTCACACAATTTCTCTCATGCTCCTCTCTCTACAGTACAGTGCAGAGTTCAGGAGGTTTTCCCTTGATCGTTGTGAGCCTGGAAAGTATACAGATTTCCACAAGCTCATTGTGCATTTACATCACTTATGGCGAATGGATGTCCTTATTGGCTATGCAGATGTTCATGGAGAGCTGTTGCCCATCAATAATGATGACAACTTTTGCAAAGCTGTGACCTCCACACAATCTTTACTGCGCATCTTCATTCAGCTTCAAGGTACAGAAAGGACAGAGAAGGAAATGCATATCTCTTCACTCTTTTTAATATCTTCCTTTCTTCGTTCAAAAAAACAGTAGCCTGCAGTTTAAGGTAAAACGGCTGTCACTGGGCTGGTACCTTTAAGGGACCTTTTCTGTACCTCTAGTTAAGAGTATTCTACTCCAGATTATACTCAAGTATAACTTGTTTTGGGTACATAATTGTACCATGAGGACCTATTGTGTACCTTTTTTTAAAGATACATTTTTTTTGTTTTGTTTCTCTGGGAACAAAAAACAAAATACATTCTTGTCTGCTTAATGGTACAAAGATGTACCAAAAAGAAAGGTACCACCCCAGGGATGGCCTTTTTTCTAACCCATTTTGATGTATGTATGTAACACAAATGTTTCGGAAAACACATAACATGGATTTACCCTGTGTGCATACAGCAAGATCTTTTTTTTTGGGAGTAGGTAAATTTGTGAATTGTAGGCCTATTTAAATTTGTGACTAATACATGTTTTAGGGTATTAATCAGGGCATTCAGTTTTGTTTTGAGCTCCTTGACCAGAAAAGGAAGGAATTTATCTAGTTTGGAATCTCATACTGCAGTATAATTGCTCTCTATTCCCATGTGGTGGGTTTGTTTACCAGCTAGATTATCTTGTTGCTTTCTGTCCCAGTTCATGTGATCTTTACCAAAGTTTTTATAAGTTCCTCTGTAAATAGTGTTTTACATGTAGAAAAGAGAAAAATCTGAGCTTAAACATTCCAAGCTTTCAGTTGCTCCAAGTAATCCAATGCATATTACTATGTACTTCCCTAAAACTGTAATCAGATTACTGACTTTTCTAATTACTTTTACGTTACTTTCTAAAACACAATACAGAAATCTTTGTTTTATTAGCTCAAGTTCAAAATGTCTATATTTCCTCCTTGTACATTGTTGCACTCAGTCATACACTCAGAACCATGCATTTCTCCCTTACAATAACTCAGAATATTAACATAATTTCTGTTATAAATGTATTTGACATGAATAATAGTATTAAGTTATTATAGTCTGTGACTAATCTAATTACAAGAATTTGAAATGTAATGTTATTTTTATTTAAAAGTAATAAGAGTACAGTAATTACTTTGTAATCAGATTACATACAACAATGACAAATGTGTTTTGAAAATTATTTGTTGTAATCATTTGTTCAAAAAATTTAGATGTACTGATATTGTCATAAACATCTGGGTCTGTGAATTCATAATTACAGAAGACTGAACCACAAGGTGAAAAAATATTCACCGGGTGACATTTTTTTTAGGTGTCTTCGTGCCTTCCTGAGCCTGTTCCCTACAGCAACAAAAAATTAGGGGACACGTTTATTTATTTTAAATTCATTATTTTTATTTCTCTCTGAATTTTTCCTATGAAATATTTATTTTTCTCTGAAAGAGGCAACGCATGAGTGGTCAAATTCGAAATGGCATACTATTACTATTTTTGCCATATACAAATATGGCAAAAATAGTAAGAGTAGTGTGCCATTCCGAACTCCATAAATCAAAAATGTCTTGCTACCTAACAATTAGCATGTGGTACCAACCTTGGCCACCATGTGCCACTATCAGTAAGTGTGAAATCTTATGATTAAAAGGTGATAAAATGTCTGTGGTAGCCTACTTTATTTGTTGATTTATAGATTTATAGTTTTAGTATAATACAATAACAAGAATTTAGCAAATCTAAATCAATACTTTTTTTTAGAAAGTTCGAATACATGAAATGGCAAAATTAAATTAATGTACAACAGGTTTTGTTTCATATAGCATTCGTTGTCAAGTGTGACAACTGGTTATTTATTTTTCCTTTTTTCTTTCTTTCTCCATTTCTTCTCAATTTGGTTTGCCCAATCCCCAATTGGCTCTAAATCCTCAGTGGCGTAGTGACTTGCCTCAATCTGGATGGCAGAGGACTAATCTTATTTGCCTCTACGTCTGAGACCATTAGTCTGTGCATCTTATCCCATGGCTTGTTGAGCGCATTGCTGCGGAAACTTAGCTCGTGTGGAGGCTTCACGCTATTCTCCATGGCATCCACACACAACTCACCACATGCCCCACTGAGGGCGAGAACCTTCTGTCAAAACTATTTTTCAGCCTTTCTGTATATATATATATATATATATATATATATATATATATATATATATATATATATATACACATATATACACATGTATATTAGTATCTCAGAGTGAGTGCACCCCTCACATGTTTGTAAATATTTGATTATACCTTTTCATGTGTCAACACTGAAGAAATGACACTTTGCTACAATGTAAAGTAGTGAGTGTACAGCTTGTATAACAGTGTAAATTTGCTCTCCCCTCAAAATAACGCAATACACAGCCATTAATGTCTAAACCGCTGGCAACAAAAGTGAGTACACACCTAAGTGAAAATGTCCAAATTGGGCCCCTCCCCGGTGTCATGTGGCTCGTTAGTGTTACAAGGTCTCAGGTGTGAATGGGGAGCGGGTGTGTTAAATTTGGTGTCATCGCACTCACACTCCCTCAAACTGGTCAATGGAAGTTCAACATGGCACCTCATGGCAAAGAACTCTCAGAGGATCTGAAAAAAAGAATTGTTGCTCTACATAAAGATGGCCTAGGCTATAAGAAGATTGCCAAGACACAGACACTGAGCTGCAGCACGGTGGCCAAGACCATATAGCGGTTTAACAGGACAGGTTCCACTCAGAACAGGCCTCGCCATGGTCGACCAAAGAAGTTGAGTGCACGTGCTCAGCATCATATCCAGAGGTTGTCTTTGGGAAATAGACGTATGAGTGCTGCAAGCATTTCTGCAGAGGTTGAAGTGGTGGGGGGTCAGCTTGTCAGTGCTCAGACCATACGCCGCACAATGCATCAAATTGGTCTGCATGACTGTCGTCCCAGAAGGAAGCCTCTTCTAAAGATAATGCACAAGAAAGCCCGCAAACTGTTTCCTGAAGACAAACAGGATTACTGGAACCATGTCCTGTGGTCTGATGAGACCAAGATAAACTTATTTGGTTCAGATGGTGTCAAGCGTGTGTGGTGGAAACCAGGTGAGGAGTACAAAGACAAGTGTGTCTTGCCTACAGTCAAGCATGGTGGTGGGAGTGTCATGGTCTGGGGCTGCATGAGTGCTGGGGAGCAACAGTTCATTGAGGGAACCATGAATGCCAACATGTACTGTAACATACTGAAGCAGAGCATGATCCCCTCCCTTCGGAGACTGGGCCGCAGGGCAGTATTCCAGCATGATAATGACCCCAAACACACCTCCAAGACGACCACTGCCTTGCTAAAGAAGCTGAGGGTGAAGGTGATTGACTGGCCAAGCATGTCTCCAGACCTAAACCCTATTGAGCATCTGTGGGGCATCCTCAAATGGAAGGTGGAGGAGCACAAGGTCTCTATCATCTACCAGCTTGGTACTAATTATCGACTATTCTGCGAGGTCTACCTATGTTTGCCAATCACAATAAATCTCTTTTGTCGTTGTTGTTCTTATCCAATCACAATCCTTGATCATCTAGAATATCCACAGTGAACATAGAAGTAGCCTATAATAACAGATTTGAAATTAGTAAAAAAAAAAATATCTCATTGGGGCCCAAAAACTGATTAATCAACACTGAAAAGAGCAATTAAATTCTATACTACCGAAAATCACCAGTACTGGGAAACTTAACAGTACAAGCATGGACACTGATATTGCTAACTTGAGTACGGATTTGCTAACCCAACGCCAGACAGACCCCAAAGCTGAAAGCAGGTCTCGCCGTCCGGCAGATGACAGCAACACTGAAAATATTACAGAGGAGGGAACATACATGTTATCTGACAGATAGAACGAACTTCCCAGTTGATTTAAATGATCCCAATGTGAAAAGGACCACACTTTACATGGAAACCAGAGGGACCATATCCCAGGGACAAAAATTGCAGATGCTTTTCGAAGGAGTTTAATTTAAAATGTTCTAAGATGGGTAAGGTTTCTCGGAAATGTCTCTGTTATTCGGCAAATATGGACCATGCCTATTGCGAGCCATGTTGGATTTTTCAGACAGGAGGTGTCTGTCCCACCATCCTTCCTAGACTATAGGTATTAATGATTGGCAGGCCCTTTCGGGCAAAATAAAGAAACCCAAATCTTCACATGCTCATCTAGCAGCTTGCTTAATATATGATACATGGAAAATTACCTAACAGTTGATGTTCTACTTGACAGTGTATAAAAGAATCGGGTGAATTTTTGGACTCACTCTGATATTAGCCTCATGTAATCTAGCATTCAGAGGACATGATGAAAAATTGGGGGACCCAAACAACAGGAACTTTTTGTCAGTAGTTGAGCTGTTAGCCCGGTATGATCTAGTGTTGCGAGAGTTCTTGGATTAAAAAAAAAAAAAAAAAGGCACTTCTATTATTTAAGTCCAGCATTTCAGAATGAATTGATTGCATTTTTGTCTCAGAAGGTGCATGACCAAATTGCGTCTGAGATAAAGGAGGCCAAAGTTTATTCAGTCATAATGGACACTACTCAGGATGTCAGTAAATGTATCAACTCAGTCAAGTTTTCAGATACGTTACTGTTCGCAAGATGAAAATGATAATCCAGTTGGCACTAATGTCTGTGATTTTTCTCGGATTCAAAAATATAACTGATCAAACTGCAGAGGGTCTACAAACAAAAATCGTTGAGTTGATAAAAATAGGGGACTGTCACTTAAAAACTGCAGAGGCCAAGGATATGACGGGGTGAGTGCCATGAGTGGGATTTGTATACAAAACCTGGAGCCAAATACTGTGTACATACATTGTGCAGCGCATAATTTGAATTTGGTGTTGAATGATGCTTGTCAACATATAACAGCCATCAAAGAGTTTTATGACATGGTTCGGAGACTTTGTTTTTCTCAGCCAAAGAATCAAAAGGTGGGAAATGTTGGAAAATCAGCTTTTCAGGCCAACACTGAAAAGACTTTGTCCCACGTGATAGGTGTCCAGGCGCGATGCTCTCCATGCACTATGTTTTCGTTATGCTGACATCTTACGGGCACTGACCAAATTGATTTACATTCCCCAGAAGCAGAAGAACCTTACAGAGGCATCTGGGCTGGTCAAATCACTGCAAAAGTTTGAGTTTGCAGAGTTGCCTGTGATTCAGGAGAAAATTTGAGTCTGTCAGTGTAGTTTCTCATATATTGTAGAACAAAGATGTGGACCTTCTTCAAGCAGCAACCTTACTGGAAAATACTTACAACACCTTATCACTGCTAAGGGATCTGTTTGAGGACATCAAAAGCACAGCACAGCACAAGGCCTTGCTGTATCCTGGGGTATCAGCTGTCATTTTGCCCAAAAACGCGCACAACTTAAGAAGCGCCACTTTGAACTCCATTAGGATCAGCATCTCGCAGACCCTGAGAAAAAATTCAAAGTAGGTGTTTTTTACGCTTGCATTGATACAGTTGTTTCTCAGCTGAAACATTGTTTCAAGGGTTTGGATACAATAGCCAGACGATTCAATTTTTTACGTCTTTTTTGAACTCCTGCATGCAACTGATGAGGTGTTGCATGCATTTTCTGAAACAACGATGATATTTCATCTGATTTTTCCATCACATTTGCTTTCATTTTGAAGTGCCTTGCAGAAATAAAAGCAATTGAAACAGGGTCAATTAAAGATCTGACCGAGCTGCTGCACCAGAAGCATACATCTTTCCTTCCAAGTGTCACAGAGGTGGTGGCTACTGTTCTGAAGCTTTTTCTAACTATCCTTGTCATGGTGGCAAGTGCCGAGAGGCCTTTTTCTAAACTAAAACAAATAAAAACCTGCTTGAGAAGCACAATGAGCCAGGGCAGACTCTCTGGACTTGCAGTCCTAACACACATCAAATGGACATGACAGACATTGTGAAGGAGTTTGCACAGAAAAAATGCTAGGAGAAAAGGACATTTTTAAAGGTAAGATACTTTATTTCACTCCTTCTCAAGATGCATTGAATCAAACTGACTTGTTGTAAAACATTGTAATTAACCAGTTTTATCCATATGTAAAAGTCTGTCAAATTCATACATGTACAGAAAGCCGAAAAAAAATAGTTTTGACAGAAGATAGATTAGCAAATGGTGATATTGAATAAAAGGGTGAATGAATTTGATTATGATGAGGGGACCCGCCTCCTCTCTTGTGGTTAAATAATTGATGTGACTTTTTTTTATTCAGTAACTCTCGCAAAGCCCGGATATAACAGAGACATTTACGAGGAACCTTACCCAACTTAGAACGTTTTAAATAAAACTCCTTTGAATAGCATCTGCCACTGTCCCTGGGATATGGTCCCTCTGGTTTACATGGTCCCATGTTAAGTATGGTCCTCTTCACATTGGGATCTTTTCTGTGTTGATTTATCTGTTTTTGGGCCCCACTGAGGTATTTTCTTTTACTAATATCATAAAGAATCTGTTAATATTACTACTATGTTCACTGCTGAAGCAATTGTGGATATTCTAGATGATCAAGGATTGTGATTGGATAAGAAAAACAATGACAAATGAGATTTGTGATTGGCAAACACAGGTAGACATTGCAGAATTGGTGATAATTAGTACCAAAATAAAAGTTCCATTTCACATCTTAATGTGAAATGTTTCATATTGTTAAATATAAGCTTTTTTAAAGGTTTGTGGGTGGGCCCCCCACCATATTTGCACATCAATCTACACTCCATACTCCATAATGATAAAGCAAAAACCAGATTTCTGATAATTTAGCAACTTTATGAAGAAGAAAAAACAGAGTCGGCACCATGCGAGGGTCGGACGTGTGAACAGCGAGCTCTGCACACTTTGCTAGATTTTAATTATTTTTGTGTCATAAACCGGTGAGATTCAAAACACTCCATAACTGTTCTATGAAGACAATATTTCAAAGAATTCAAAATCCTCAGGCTCAAGAGACTTTAAATAATGCTTACGTGCTCAAGTTGATACACCTGACAGGGCTGCAGACCAGGGACTCAATTTGGATGGTGCGGCGGGAGAAATTCAACCTCAGCTGTCCAGCATGTCTGTAATGCTGGCGAAGGTCGTGACGGACTTGGGAGGATCTTGCTGGAATACGTTGATCGATTAAGGCCATGGAGGCTAAATTCTCTGAATTGTTACAAGAATGGTGGACGTCGAGACTGATCAATTATCTGCAGTCATTGGAGAGGGAATTAGCTGCTAATCCGCTAGCACCCTTGGCAGATTTTCAGTGTGTCTGGGAAAAGTTGGAAGACCATGAGAATCATAATCGGCGAAACGTCAGAATTGTTGGATTTCCTGAGATGAAGAAGGTCGAGACACTGGGAAATTCCTAGACGAGCTCTTCCCAAATCTGCTCGACATAACGGACCATAAACTGGAAATCGAGCGAGTTCACAGAGTACCGTCTCGGAGATCCGCAGAGGGAGACAGGCCACTATCAATTGAAACTGAAAGTTTTTTAAATTTATTTGTTTTTTAGTTATTATTATTATTATTATTATTATTATTTTGTGTGTGTGTGTTGGTTCCGCTAGAGGCTGGAGCTTGTTTTGGGGAGGAACACACCTTCAGTATGTGGATGAATCTACACGTTCTTTGTGTTTATTCTGCCTATTGGATGGAGTATTTTTTTGTAATTCTGTCTCACAAATTTGTATAGAAGCACCGAACTTGAGCAATCCGACAGCAAAGTTGTCATGGGGACTCTTGTAGGCGTACATGGACTGTTTGGGTTTAGAGGGATGGACTGAAATGTCATTGCAATGTCATGCTAATGTTGGAATGTGGTCATTACAATCTTGTTTTTGACACACAATCTATTTTTAGATTTTATTGGGCACTCAGTTTTCATTTTGCACCAGATTCTGTATTTTGGGTGATTGGGTGGTCATCGACATTGAGAATAGACACATAAAGATCTGGGTTCTAACTGGCATCATGATCGCCAGACAGATTCTTTAAAGGGGTTGGAGGTCAGCCGGAGAGCCCTCATTTCAGGAGTGGTGCTTGGAAATGGGGAGGATGGCAGCCTTTGAAGAAGGATCTTTTAGAAGACTAGGACATTTTTATTATTATCTTTTTGTGTGTGACTATAATCATGTATATATACTTGTATGTGACCACAGGGATGTTTGTTGAGTGTCAGGGTGGGTTGGGGATTGGGAAGGGGATGGGTGGTTGTGGGGTTTTAAATGTTGATTCCATATGTGTGTGTGTGTGTGTGTGTGTGTGTGTGTGTGTGTGTGTGTGTGTGTGTGTGTGTGTGTGTGTGTGTGTGTGTGTGTGTGTGCTGTTTTCCTCTTGTATTTATGTTTTGTAGGAATCAATAAACGATGTTAATTACAGAATAAAACTGAATTATCACATTGACCCTTTGCTAAGACATTTGAAATTTGGCTCAGGAGCATTTCTACACTTTGCTTGGAGACCACCGGTGGCAAATTAAATTAACTGGACATGATTTGGAGAGCAACACACCTGTCTATATAAGGTCTTACAGCTGAAATTCATATCAGAACAAAAACAAAGCCATGAGGTCAAAGGAACTGCCTGCAGAGCTCAGAGACAGGATTGTGTTGAGGCACAGATCTGGGGAGAGCTACAAAAAACTTTTGGCTGCATTGAAGGTTCCCAAGAGCACAGTGGCCTCTATAATTCTAAAATTGAAAGAAGTTTGGAACAACCACGACTCTTCCTAGAGCTAGCCAAATTGAGCAATTGGGGGAGAAGGGCCTTGGAAGAGAGGTGACCAAGAAACCTGATTGTCACTCTGGTTGAGCTACAGAGATCATGTGTGGAGATGGGAGAAACTTGCAATAGGTCAACTATTAATGCAACTTTATGGCAGAGTGGCCAAACGGAACCTCTCCTCAGTGCAAAACACATAAAAAGCACCTAAAGGACTCTCAGACTGTGATGAAATGAAGACTGAACTGTTTGGCCTCAATTCCAAGCATCATGTCTGGAGAAAACCAGGTACCACTCATCACCTGCACAATACCATCCCAACTGTGAAGCATGGTGGTAGCATCATGCTGTGGGGGTGTTTTTCATTGGCGGGGACTGGTTGGGGTTAAAGGAAAGCTGAATGCAGCAAAATACAGAGATGTCCTTAATGAAAACCTGGTCCAAAGCACTCAGGACCTCAGACAGGGCCAAAGGTTCACCTTCCAACAGAACAATTGACCCTAAACACAGCCAAGAGAATGCAAGAGTGGCTTAGGGACAACTCTTTGACTGTCTTGAGTGGCCCAGCCAGAGCCCGCATTTGAACCGAATCAAACATCTCTGGAGAGACCTGAAAATGGCTGTCCACTGACCGATATTTAATACATTTGTAAAGTTATCAAACATCTGCTATTTGCTTTGTCATTATGGGAAATGGAGTGTAGATTGATGTGGAAAAAAATTAATTAAAGCATTTTAGCTTAAGGTTGAAACACAACAAAATGTTAAAAAAAGAAAGTTTCTGAATGCACTGTATTTAACCTGTGGTATATTCATTTAATTGTAAGATTACATAATGCTATAACTATTAATCTATAAATCAACAGATAAAGAACCACATACATTGTCACCTTGTACAGTAAGCAAAGTTTTTCTTATCTGTTGCCTCTTGAGGAGAAAAAAATTCAGAGAGGAAAAAAACACTTCAGAGAAAGAAAAAAAAAATGTGGGGGGAAATTTGGTTTTGCCTGAGGGCAAAAACATGGTAGGACAACAGCTCAGGAACACCAAAAAAAAAAGTTCACCTAGTGAATTTTGTTTTCACCTTGCGGTATAAGGCTTCTATACATAATTTCAGAATTGCAAAAATGCTTTGCTCAACTTACTTCATGCACTGTTTTACAGAGGAAGCTGACCAAGGTAACATAAGTGGTGATGGCATTACAAAGCGAAAGAAATCTTTGGCAGCATTGCGTGGAGACATTAGCCACAGAAAGTCCCACTTTCAGATCAGCATGCCACAGAACTTTCGTCCAGTTTCTTCAATCATTGATGTGGACATCTTACCAGAATGCCACCGAAGAGTGCGTCTATATCGCCAGGGCTCAGACAGACCTCTGGGGTTTTACATCCGTGATGGTACTACTGTTAGGGTTACTCCTTACGGTTTGGAAAAAGTTCCAGGCATCTTTATCTCACGCATAGTACCCGGTGGACTGGCAGAGAGCACAGGACTTCTGGCCATCAATGATCAGGTCTTGGAAGTCAATGGTATTGACGTTATGGGGAAGTCTCTGGACCAGGTGACTGACATGATGATTGCCAATAGCCTCAACCTTATCATCACAGTGAAACCTGCTAACCAGCATAACAACATAAGGCGAAAAAGCTGCATTTCCACAACCTCAGGACACTGTTTTGATAGCATGGACTCTGTAAGCTACCCAGGGCTACCTTTGATAATGAAAGCATGTGGCTTGACAGGTAACAGGTTGGTGAGTGAAGAAGAAGCAGATGTGGTTGTTGAGAGCCCCATCAAATACCTGTCCCAGCACTCCAGTGCTTCAGGGGCCTCTCATCCACAGGTTTATCCATCTTTCAGGCCCCAAGTTTCTGCCAGACAGCCCAACTCACTCATTTCTGCAGCTTTTCATCACTCTCAGCCTTGCCTCAACTATACAGCTCACACTGACCACAGCCTCCCTGTTCACAGAAATCTGACCTCCCAGCAGCATTATGGCTATAATCCAGCCATCGGACAAGGCAGCTGCAGTACTCGTGACATTCTAAGCACATGGCACGTAGATCTGAGACATAATTTACTGTTTCCCCAGGGGGCAATGGAGGAAGATGGAATTGTTGTGATATTATAAATGATAACCCTGCTGAAACTACACCACCCTTAACTCTTCCCTGCACTTAAGATTTTAAATGACCCTGAATTCTTGATGTTGTCAAGATCATTTGTGCATCTTGTATTTTGCATCAAAACTTATTTACATACATTTCTGGTATGCCAGGTTATACTAATATGTTTAAAATGGATAGTTCACAGAAATATTAAAATTCTCTCATCATTTACTCGCCCTCATGCAATATTAGATGTGTATGACTTACTTTCTTCTGCAGAACACAGATTAAGTGTTTTAGAAGAATATATCAGCTCTGTAGGTCCATACAATGCAAGTGAATGGTAACCAGACCTTTTCAAGTGCCAAACATCACATAAAGGCAGCAAAAACGTTATCCATATGACTCCCGTGGATAAATCCATGTCTTCAGAAGTGATATAGTAGGTGTGGGTGAGAAACGGGTCAATATTTAAGTCTACTTTCACATTCTGAAAGTGAAAGTGGATATTTATAGTAAAAAATAATTGAAATATTTATCTGTTTCTCACCCAAAGTGATTGCATCTCTTCATAAGTCATATACTATTATTCTTTCCCTTTTTTTTTTTTTTTTCCTTTTTGTGATTTTTGGAGCTTGAAAGGTCTGGTCACCATTCACTTGCTTTGAAAGGACCTACAGAGTTGAGATCTTCTAAAAATCTTAGTTTGAATTCAGCAGTAAAAGAGTCATACACCTCTGGGATGGCATGAGGGTAAGTAAATGATACCTTTAATACTACTGTTTACTATTAAGACTGTACTAATACTGTAATCAGTTTCAATATACTGTATGTTAGGTGAAATGCACTTTATTATATCTTTGGTATCTATATGTATAAAAAAGAAACAATATGAGAAACAACTTTGCTTGTCTGTTTCTTAAACATTATAGCTGAAAGAATAAAAAGATACTGCTAGTGCTACACTTCTGACTGTTTTGAATAGACCTAATTTAGAGTAATGCCATATTTGATTTTTGATTGAAATGAAAACCTGTGTGGGATAGGCTTACAATCTCTTCAATGGTATGCAGTGCATAAAGCAGTACAAATATCCAGGTCAGATCTAATTTTCACAGCTTGTTTTTTTCTGGAGTTTTTGTCTACTGACATATTTTTGGTAAGATGTTTTTTCATTGTTTTGCCAGCTGAATGATTAACACCGATTTACACAACAGCACAACCCATTGAAGTGTCTAGGTCTATCCCTCGTTTTCACTCCTGCTACTTTGAGTAAGCTCCTTGGTCTGCTCAAATGATAATAGGCAGTTATTTTACTGTAAATGTACTAAGTTATGTCAAAGTTTTCTTTAGGAGTGCAGATGTGTGCTTTGCATAGACAGTAAGTTCTTAATCTGCACTTTATGCTTTTGGAGCCTTTTCAGGATGTTAATGGTTTTAAATAGTCACGTTTTAAATTGCCCTGAAAGTGAAGAATAGGCTTGCTGTGATGACATCAACACTAATGCAAGAGCCCACCTAAACCCACTAGAAATCCGTTGCACAATATAAGAAAGTAGGCAAGCAGCACAGCAATTATCTTGTCAATTTATAAGTCAGTTTATCAGCATGGCAATGCATCAATCAACCCTGCCACTGGCTATCCATGAAAGTGATGTGCCACAGGTGTGTCTCAACATCATCCACAGGTAAGGACCACAGCCATGGTCTTGTGTTAAATGCCATAAACCAATGACCATTACATCGTTCAACTTGGCAAGATCAGCCCACCCTACTCCCATTGGTGGATCTGCAGTATGCAATATGTAAATTAGAAAACGTCACTTCCTGTCTTCCTGTGCGCCATGTTTTTCAGTAGGAGTGGGATGATGTTTTACTGAGGGACAATCAAAAGTGGGCAAATCTTGTGCTTGGTTCAGATTTCAACATAAGATCACCAATGCGATAAGGAACACGGATTGAGCGCAACTCGGATGCCTCATACTCTGAAGTAGTCGATTCCATACTGCGCGCCTTCCAGTGACGCCGGAAGAAAACGGACGCACGCAGGCATCCATCCACTCAATCGGACATTCTGAGCCAGAACACTGAAGGTAGCCACACGCTTATAATACAACTCTTAATCATTTGAGTAACAAAAATTAGTTAAGAAGGATTGACATGTGTATTTCTCCTATAAATACTATTTTAAGTAATACCAAGACACGTTTGGCCAACAGTATATATCAGGCAGGTTTAAAGCACAGACGCTAGGTACTTGGTTGCGTCGAAGTGTATGTACATTTATAACTATGTAATGGACATCAAGAATTTAGGCTAATCTGGAGGAGGTGCTTCACTTGCCTTGATCTGACCTAGATTATTGGCGGAAAATGAACAAAATGTTTTGGTGTGTGAAAGGATGCCGACAGCGATGTATTTAACCATATAATTACATATATTTCTTGTTTTCTTTTACAGGACCAACAAAATGTACCAGATTCCAGTGAAGAACTTGACAAAACTCAGACGACCGAGGAAACGCGTCAAAAGTATTTTGTGTGACATTGGGATGCAGCAATGTCAAGACCTAATAGAGGTAGATAATAAATCCTTATAACTTTGTTCAACTTGAATATCAAGAATATTATTATGCCTGCTAAATCATTTTTCACTTTATTTTCAACAGACATACAAAGGCTTTGATGCTGGTGATGCAAGTTTTAACAACACCGAATGGGATGATTTCACTGATGGTCATGTTGGCAAATGGAAAAGAAAGGTTTGGAGCTGATACAAGTTTCTTTTTCTTTCTGCAGGACTCAACAATAAGGATTTTCTTTCTGCTGGCCAATAGTTAAATTTTTTTTTATAATTGGCACAACCTGGAAAAAAAGAAAAATAATTGTACCTTTAGTAATGTATTTTTATGTGCCATATACATATATACACACACACACGTGCGCACACACAAATGGCATATGAAAATATAATATATAATAATTAATATTTATATATATGCTTTTTACAGAAATGCAGGCTTTTATTCATTTAAAAAGACATGGTTATAGCATGTTTTCAACAAATTCATGTAAATACTTTAAATAGTGCAAATTACGCAATTAAACAATAAACATGTAACACAAAATTATATATGCGATATAATATAAAATTGTTGATTGAATAAATGGATTTGTTCAAAAATAATCAAATATAATTAGTAAAATTTATATTTTCGTAATGTACCTAGTTAGAAGGTCCCCTGTATAATTAACAGCATTAGCTGGGAGAGAATTTCTTTCATATGTTACCAAAAGGGACATTATAACCCATATGATTCTAAATCTAATTGAGAGCTTATGAATCGGAATTGGGAAATCTGTTTCAATACCCAGCCCTATTTGCAAAAACAGTATTTAATACATGCGTAAGGTTTAATTACAATGCCCCAAACACTCACGGGCCTATTTACTGGATATAGCTAAAAAGGCATTACAGTTATGTAAAACTTCAAAGCCAGAATGTTTACTGGACAATCAGGTAGTGCTTTTCTCGTGAATATTAATCTTCTTCTGCCATCCTCATTGTTGAGCCCTTCATATGCATGTTCTGCAATACACTTGTTACTAAATTGCTACACATTACATATTGATCATAATACTTTTGTCCTGCAGTATCCGTACCGGAGCCAGACACTGTGTTGTAGTCTATGTTGGCACTCTAGCCGGTCAGTAGCCACATTCAGAAGTCATATTCATCGTTACCACAGGGAGAAGCTGGACCTGGCCAGTCTGTTATTGTGCCCCTACTGCCCATTTGTTAGTGCTCCAAAAGTCACAGAGCAACACATTAGGTTTTTCCACATCCTGTCTTCAAAAGCCAAGCCCACATTTTTTCAAAACATCGCCAGCCACTCTTTGGCCCATGCACCAAAAACTGTGTCAGTTACTATCTCTGCCGATGCTGCTGATGACAGATATATCTGTGCAACCTGTGGGTATCATGACTCTTTAATATATGTAATGAAAAAGCACGTCTTGGTAAACCACTATGCTGCATTGTTGGATCGTTACTTTGGGTTTGGGTCAGATATTACGCAGAAGGGTGATGGTGAGAAAAAACGTGATGGCACTACTGCAAAATATCACTGCAAAGTGTGCAAACTGCCAGCAGAGACCATCGAGCATCTACTCTATCATATTTTGAGTTCAGAGAAGCACAAGGACTTGCACTGGCACATAATGCCTTCTATCATTGAAAAAGACTGTGCAAACCAAATTGTTGGTCAACAGAATCTGCTAAGCCTTGCACCAAAAGCAATGCAGCAGGTCACGTTGCTTGCCAGACCGAACTATATGCAGCAGCAGACACCGCAAACAGATGGAAATGGTGTCAACAAGTCTAATGGCGCTGTACTTCTAGCTGGGCCGAGCAACACTGCTTTGTTTTGCTCTCCTGGTTCAGGGCAGATGTTTCTGTCCCCTCAAACACAAGCTCTACTTTCAGGCACAGCTGTTACTACGCATCAGCAGCCCCCCACTGGGATCCCACAAGTCATGCCTACTTCACCAGTAATGAAGTCAATTAATATGGTGGTGCCAAACATGCCACAAAGTGCACCCAAAACAGTACCCATTACCATGACCATGCCCAGGCTACCACAAGGTCCGCAACCACAGCAGGTTCTTTTTCCACCCGCTGTTCAGGTCAATCTCCCTGGCGAAATGGGTGTACGTCCACCCTTCCTTGTTACTCAAGGTCTTCAGCTGAATCAGTCAGTTCCCAGAGCTCCTCTCTTAGCCTCGCAGTCTGTGCGTCTCATTCCCACAGGCAACAAAGTAAACGGTGTTCCGACCTACACTCTAGCACCTGTTCAAGTCACTATGCCTGTCCAGGGCAGCCCTGCTCAAATGGTTTTGACACAAAACACTCCTCAGATCAACCAGCCTACAAATACAGCAGTAGTGCCTGCTGGTCTTATGCCTACAATTCAGAGGGCAATAAACAAAAATAGTATACCAAACGAGTTGGCTGTGCTGGCTCCATTTTTGAAGAAACACGATGATCGCACTGTCAAGTGTCTGAGGTGCAAGATTTTCCTGAGAGAGCAGGGGATTTTTCAGCATTTGTTGCATGGCTTGAAGTGTCTGTTCTGCCCTCTGATGTTCTACTCCTTCAAGCAAGTCATGGAGCACACAAATACAGAGCACAGTCTCAAAATCATGGAAAACCGCAATTACATAAAAGAACAGTTTAACCTTGACTGTGACAATAAGGGCAACCTGATGTTTACTACCTTTAATCTAAACACAGATGTGCCCAAGGATCTCCTTGAAAACAGAGAGCTCAACCTTGCATTGGTCACTAGCTCTCAAGATAAGATATACATAAAAATGTATCCAGATAAGGCAGAACACCCAACCACAGTGAAGGCAACATCTACCAAATGTCCATTTTGTCCAGTCAAGTTTGAGACCTCTAAAGAATACGAGCAGCATCTTCAAGCAAAACACCACATCGTTCCCACCATTCACGCAATATTGAAAACTCCTGCCTTCAAATGCATATATTGTTTTGGGGTGTATTCTGAAAAATCCACACCAAAAACTATTTCCATCCATTTACAACGGTGTCGCTGTGCCCCCCAAGCAGTCAAGGATGCAGAGAGGCAACTGAATCCAGATACATTGGGACGCACTGATGGTGATGTCAATAATTCTGCTCAGGTGGGACATTCTTCAGAAGTTGCTTGTCAGGATGCAAAGGAATTTGTCAAGCCAAAGAGAGAGGTAATTGCTGAGAAAAGCAGAAAAAAGAATTTGACAATTCTTAAGGCAGTTTTAAAGGAAGAAATCCCTCAGACTCCAGTCCAACTAGTCTTGGATCCAGTAGGGATGGAGTTGACATCTTTTGAGAGCAGAAAAGAATTCCTTTCAAGGTACTTTCACATCAAGCCATACTTGACAAAAAATGAGACGGAAACGCTTGCTTCCCGTTTGTATATAAACAAAGGTGACGTAAAGGCTCACTTTAATTCCAAGATCACCAAGTGCTTGAAAGCAATTCAGAAGAAAAAGGTTCATGTGCGTCTTGGGTTCAGAATGATCGATGTTAAAAAGTTGAAACACAATCTCTTCTTTCCAGAGGTGGAGCCTGTAAAAAAAATGGCATAAACATGTTTACTAGAAATATATGTTTGTATAGCATGTTCCGACTAGGATGTAAATCATTGTAGGATGTTTATTTAAAATGACTTGATTTCCTCATTTAAAAGATGATTTCCTCTTGGCATTTGTCTGTTTGGAAAAAGGGGAATCTACAGAAATGCTGAAAAGTAATTTGATCACCAACCTTGAACTCTACATTTGTGTTGTGTGTGTGTGTATATAGTTCATGTGACAACAATGTTGAAATGTTTTTGTACACATCTATACTGTAAGAAAAAACACTCAGTTCTGCATTTTATATTGAAGTCATATATGTTTCTTTGCTTGGGACATTTAATATAAATTTGGGTAAATCTGTAGTGAAATCTGCGTCTTACATTTTATATTAGGTCTGTAAAGTGAAGGCTTGGTAAACTATTGCTACTAACTTGCAAACTTGTCAGCATTGTAATAGCCGTATCACAGTGAGGGACACTTTATAGTGTTTGTATGTTCATTCTTTCTTATAGTACCCTGTAATCATTTCAGAGATGTGAAAAAGATAAGTGCCTCCGTGTCCTAGAAGGTTTGCAGTTGTATTTGACCCTCGAAATAAACTTGACTAATCATTACAAGTGTGCGTTTTACTCAGTAAAATTTTAATTGCGATTTAACACATATGATTTTTCAATTTGTATTAATGTATTCGTACGTTTGTCATAATGTGCTATTGAAATTTCTATCAGCCGCGTCGATCGGCTTGATCTGGATTCGTTTATTTTGCCTTCGCCTTTAGACCAATGTAGTCGATGCTGAACACATGGATCACCTTCAGAATGTAACGTGAGTGCAAGGAAATGCTAGTCGGTTATCATGTTGGCTGTGAAGAGAATTATTTTCTGTACAGACCGGACATTAAGTCCATATTCAACTGCAATAACAAGAGTGATCTGTAAAATGAAGGAACAGCCCGAGTTTCTGCTTGACAATCGCTCCTCCTCGTCTGTTAAGTTAATAGAAAGGAGCGTTCATTGCTCTGCCTTTCTATCTGGTGGTAACAAACTGATGAAGATGATGTCCAAGAAGAAGTAAGTAGCCGTTTTGTTTAATTCCCTTAACGTTCAATAAATATGTCATGAACATGGCCGACGTTCTGCTTCTTACAGGAAAAAACTGTGGTATGAAACTCCTCTACAGGTAAGCAGTTCACCATCAGTACTGCACCATGCTGGTCTTGCACACAAATCCAGTAATTTTGCCCCTTCAGTCCACATCTTTAGGTCAGACTGGCTTTTTGAAACCGTCAAAGAAGAGAAATCAAGAAGACAGTGTTCGTGTGAGAACCCTGAACAACATCATCTACAAAGCTGTGACAGACTTGCTTTGTTCCTATGAGGTCAACTCCGAGATCCCTACCTTCAATGTACAGATTTCCAAAGTAGGATGTGGATTTAATAATACCACATTTACTCGATACTTGAAATCTTCTCAAATGCTTTTCTCAGTATTGACCAAAACTACATATGCAACTTATCTATATCTATAATATACATTTCCAGTGTTGGGAGGGTTATTTTTTAAATGTTTCCCACTACAGATTACATTAAACATGCTATAAAATGTAATTTATTATGTATTCCGTTAGATTACCCGAGGTCAAAAATGTCATCTAAATACTTTGGATTACTTCTTTAACACTGGTAGATTTTTTTAATTGTTTTGACAAAATTTGACTGATTAAATCTTTGCCTCTGTAAGACAAAAAACAAGCAAATTGTTCTTGTTTTAAGGATTTTAACAGAAAAGCATTACATTTCCAATGTCTTCCTAGAGGAGATCAGTAATCAAAGTACTTTTTGAATGTAGCCTAACTAAGATTTAAACTGTAACTTTAGTGGAATACAGTTACTTATTTTATATTTTAAATGCGTAATATTGTTTTATGAATTCCGTTACTCCCCAACCCTGTAAATTTCCTTGTTTATATAAGGTTTCACTACCACCGGATTTCTCCTCTTGTCGAATATACTGGAAGACAAGTTTGTCGACTGAGGTAGACCGTCACATCCAGCAGGCTTTAGACAAATGTGCTCCTCGTATACGGTATGTCTTTTTCTTTGTCTCTTATACATTTGGTTTACCAAGCTGAAGGGAATTTAATCATTTGGTTTATCTATTTTTGTTTTAGCTACCTTCTCATCTCACACCAAATCCTTGGCAGCGTTCCTCCTGTTGTCTTCATCAAAGATAAACAGTATGCTGCTGTCATAGAGGTAACAGACCACATCTCTTTTCCTTTAGACTTTCATACTATTAGTGCTTCATACATTTTTGGTGATTCTTTAAATTTAATTTCTCCAGGTTGAAAACCTTCTCAAGATGGCTGATTATGGTTCAGATGAAGATGGAAACCATTTATCCATCAGTGATGTTGGGTAAGAATAATTTAGTTTTAAAGGAATATTTCACCCCAAAATTTAAATTCTCATAATTTACTCACTTTCATGCTATTCCAGATGTGTAGGACTTACTTTCTACTGCTGAACACAAATTAAGGTTTTTAGAAGAATATTTCAGCTCTGTAGGTCCATATAATGCTCCAAAAGAACAGTAAGTAGCAGAAAAGTCCTGCTGTTAAATCCATATATTCAGAAATTATATGATAAGTGGGAGAGAGAACAGATCAATATTTATGTCCTTTTTTGCTAGTCTCCAATTTGACATTATTTTGTTTTTGGCGATTCTTATTCTTTGTGCGTATTGCTGCATACTGGGCAGGAAGGAGAAATTATAGTACAGATATTGATCTGTTTCTCACCTACACCTAACATATTGCTTCTGAAGATATAGGGTGCTTCTCATTTCTAAAATGTTGCTTCCTCGTTTCCTTTCATTGCTTCCTTTCCAAGCTCCTCCCTCTGAGGAAATGAGGTCAGAGGAATCAAAGCAAGACAGATTTGTAAAGAAATGTCCTGCTCACTCGCACGTCACTTCAAAGCACGTTTTTGCACAGATGCATTTCCTTGGCACACTTGCTGTTATGTTATTGAAACTTTATATATTAATAAATCCAAATAATTCAAGATGCACTGTTGATGTGTCAGTAATGGTTTATTTAAATTGCAAAGGTGATACAATAATTAAAATGATTGTGCCAGATGTGAAGGGTGAGGAGAGTTAATAATGTGTCAGGTGCTTCAACCAAAAAGTCCTCCGCATAGGATGCTCCTCTGTTTCCTTGCTCAAGCATCCTCGTTAGGCTTCCACCATCATCTGTCCTTGCCTCCTCGCAGTGCATTTAGAGAATTGATACATCCTTCACGATGGCCAACTTTGATCGGTTTCCGGGTCATGGGCTCGAGGACGGAGGAGCGAGGAAACAAGGATGCCCAATTTATTAACCACTGTTCTTTTATGGATTATTTTTATGCTGCTTTTATGGGATTTTTGGAGCTTCAAATTCCTTGCCACCATTCACTTGCATTGTGAGGACCTACAGCGCTGTAATACTCTTCTGAAAATCTTCGATTGTGATTTGGGATGCAAGAGAATTAAAAATTTTTGGTGAACTATCCCTTTAAGAAAATTGAATACAGTTCTTTTGTTTGATATACATATTTATATGTATTTTGTATACAATTGGATACCAAATCTTCCAAAGGGTCAGACTGAATCCAATGGAATCTGGAGAAAAAAAGAAACCTGTGTTGTTTGGTGTTGATCACGATGCGCTGCATAAACAGATTGAAGCTTATAAACGAGAGAAGGCCTCGAGAGACTCTCTCACACAAAGTCCTGCAGGAGGACTAACTCAAGAGCAGCTGGACAAGCTAGCAGACATCAGGAAGCAGAAACTCATAGAGAAAAAGAAACTTAAATCCAAATGGGTGAAGGATGATGACATCACTCCAAAGGATTACCTGCTGGCCAGGAGCCTTCAAAAAGAGGAAAAAGAGGAGCAGGACAGGAGTGAGGACAACCTGGTGGATAGCCAGGTCTCACAACTGATGGCAGAGGACAACACCAAGCACTGAAATTAAGTGTTTTTGTGATTTGCAATGTTATGTGGTTTAGCGTATTCTGTATAATAAACGTCTTTGAAACACCACTGAAAACTCTTTTCCATGTAGTGCAGAAGGCCGTAAAAGTAGACCTTGAATCAGGCCATTAAATAATTTAATATGTACCTATAAATCTTGATCTGAAGTTAAGACTTGAAATGATCACTAGGTTAATTGTCAAATATATGAGACATAATAACACGATGGTAACTTGTATGGGTACACTGTTTTAGAGTGATATTTTACTGACAAAATCATAAATGATTAAATTATCTCTTGTACAGTAAACACCAAGTATTAAATAACACACTTTAATATTATGGATAGCCATATGTACATATATATAATAATTTTTTAAAAAAAACTACAAAAGTTTGGAATGGTCGGAGTCACAGAGTAACTCTTTTGGAAGCATTTGTGATTATGGTTGCAGGCCATAATTATTATAGGTAAAATTGAACTGGATCTAGTTGCTTTTTTCCAGGAACTGTCTTTGAGTGGCTAAGGCCAAAAATGCTACATAAAGCCACTACCCATCTATTTTTGCAGTTAACAAAGCCATGACTATTTACTGCTCATTTATTTCATAAACATTTACAGTTGTGCTTATGGTCCCCATCATTTATGGATGGCTGCCTTGACTGGGGTAACTAACTAAAAATATGAAAGCTTCAGAGCATTTGGGCTAGATAGCATAATATCTCTATATTGTAGTGGTCTCCTCAGTTTGCACAGCCTCCTGAACCGCTTCCTGAACATAGACTATGAACTGGGAGGCATCTTCACCCTGTGTGTACACTGTGACAGTTTTGATGCCTTCAATGTCATCTGAAGACACCACCAGATGATGCTCTTCTCCCAGGCCTACTGTTGCCTGCTGCAGTGCATCCTGGATCATCATGGCATGGTCGGTCTGCTGCTCCGCTGCCACCTAGGATGATGGGACAAGAGTATTGTTATCATTAAATTAATATATTTCAGACACATATGATTGTACACTAATTGGCAACTACATTAAAACCACTGACAGGTGAAGTGAATACTATTTATTTACTCGATGCAAGGGGTGGGATATATTAGGCAGCAATTGAACAGTTCTTGAACTGGGAGCAAGAAAATTATCAAGCGTAAGAATCTGAGTGACTTTGACAAGGGCCAAATTGTAATGGCTAGATGACTGGGTCAGAGCATCTCCAAAATGGCAGGTCTTTTGGGGTGTTCTCAGTATGCAGTGTGGTTAGTACCTACCAAAAGTGGTCCAAAGAAGGACAACCGGCAAAAGGGTCATGGGCACCCAAGACTCATTGATGCTAGAGGGGAGCGAAGGCTAACCTGTCTGGTCTGATCCCACAGAAGAGCTACTGTAGCACAAATTGCTGAAAAACTTAATGCTGGCCATAATAGAAAGGTGTCAGAACACACAGTGCATCACAGCTTGATGCTTATGGGGCTGTGTAGCCACAGACCGGTCAGAGTGCCCATGCTGACCCCTGTCCTCTGCTGAAATTGCCTACAATGGGCACGTGAGCATCAGAACTCGACCATGGATCAATGGAAGAAGGTGGCCTGGTCTGATGAATCACGTTTTCTTTTAGATCATGTGGACGGCTGGGTGCGTGTATGTCTTACCTAGGAAAGATATGGCAATAGGATGAACCATCGGAAGAATCAGGCCAGCAGATGCAGTGGGATGCTCTGGGCCATGTTCAAGTCGATGTTATTTTGACACATACCACCTAACTAAAGGTTGATGCTGACGACGTTCACCCATTTATGGCAACAGTATTCCCTGATGGCAGTGGCCAGTTTCAGAAGGATAATGTGCCCTGCTATACTGCAAAAATTGTTCAGGGATTGTTTGATTAACATGACAAACAGTTAAAAATTCCCCAGATCTCAGTCCGTATGAGAATCAATGGGATGTGCTGGACTAAAAATTCTGATTCATGGCGGCTCCACCTCATAACTTAGGATCTGCTGCTAATGTCTTGGTGCCAGATACCACAGGACACCTTCAGAGGTCTTGTGGAGTCCATGCCTCGATGGGCCAGAGCTGTTTGGGCGGCATGAGGGTGACCTACACGATATTAGGCAGGTGGTTTTAATGTTGAGGCTGATCGGTATATAATACCTATCTATCACATTATTATGAGTTAAATCTGAAGTCTGTAAATTCTGCACCACTAGTGTCAACTGAATTGCAAAAACAATGCCCCAAAACCTCTGGATGCTCAAACAAAAAGAACAATGTTTTGACAGTGCCACTGAGCCACAAATTAACCTTAAAATTGCTTATAGTTGTTGCTGCATATTAAGCTGGAATAGGAGAAAATATTTTCATGGCATAATGTTGATAACCACAAAAAACTATTTTGACTCGTTCATACTTCAATAAAAAGAAGTTACTATGACGCAATTACAATGGAAGGGACAAGATTAAATAATTATTTATGGTAATCAATATTATGCCACAAATGCAGAGCTTAACTTGTATTGAACCCAGAATATTCCTTTAAGGGTGCTTTCACACTTGGTTTGATTGCTAGGACCGAACACGATTTTGTATCCCAGACCAACTTTTCAAGTGGACTTGGGTGCAGTTCGCGGGTGTGCACCAGAGTTCGTAAAACAACGTTCACACTACTAAAACGAACCAAACTTTGATGCCATTTGAACTCGGGCGCGCACCAAAAGTGCTATAGTGAAAGCACCCTAAGGTCCTTCATCACAGTGATATTTTGGGTACACTACCAAGAAAATAAAATGGACAAATCTCAAGCAACAATCAACATCAATAATGTTTAGACTGAAGATGATGGTGTGTTTGACAAAGTTTTGGGAATTGTTTGCATTACACCACTGCAGCTCTCCAGAAGAAAAGGTCTGTCAGAATACAAATGTAATGTCTTTTAGAACTTGCCTGCTCCACAACAGTAACTGTGCCAGGAGCCATGGCAACCACAGAAGCCAGAGTGGCATCATGACTCTCTGAGCCCAGTTCAATTATCTGCTGGAGGATGTTCACAGATGTTGGGTCAAGTCTATCTGCAGCTGTGGCAGACACAACACCTAAACACAAAAGACAAGAGTTCAGCTGAGTTAAATTTAACAGAATTCAAGCAATTGTTTCATTGGAGCATGTCCTGACCATTCTGTGTATTGAAGCGCAGGTCCTGCAAAGCAGATACTGCAGCCTCTGTTCCTTGTGGATCCTCAGTCTCAGTAATATGAAGGTACTCCATGGCTGGCTCTTCCACTGACTCCACTACCTGAATAAACACATCAATAAGCTCATATGCAAATATAGTAGAATTAGTAACATGTATAATGTAACAGTTATACGCTGGTTTATAAATGAGAAAATATCTTATGAAGCTCAATTATATTAATTGGCTGCATTAATTTGCCTCCTTTCAAAACCCTATGGAATCGAAAATAGAGTTTTGTGGCTTTTAGTATAATGTTTGCACTCCTAAACATTGATAAAACATCCTTTTTAGCAGATATACACAAACAAAAATTATCTTCAGGGAAAATGAACCAAAAAATATGAATGACTCTTGCTGCACTATATAAATTTGTATCCAATCAAATGCTCTCTAAAATTAGTTTTCCTCTCCCTGCAACTGACCAGCAAGTAGCAATTTATGGTTCACTGTTGTTATATAACTAAAGCTAAATAACAAAAAGTTCCTGTTTTTATAAGTAAATAATTCATCACAGGACAGAAAACTGCTCGTAATATAGCTACATTTGACATGGGATGTATTTTTAACCGAGAATCACCTCCCACTGATTCAGACCAAGACTGTCATTCTCCACCACTTTGAGACCATGTTTGCTCTTCAGGTGTCTGTTCATTTCCCATTTAGTGCCATAAACATAATTGCAAACAGGACATTTCACTCCACCTGATAAACACACACACACACACAAGTTTATAACAACAATATGCACAGATGAGCCAAAACATTATGACCACCTGCCTAATTTGCCTTTGATCCTCCGAGTGCTGCCAAAACAGCACCGACCCATGGAGGCATGGACTCTACAATACCCCTGAAGGTGTCCTGTGGTATCTGGCACAAAGACATTAGCAGCAGTTCCTTCAAGACTTACCTAGCTCTATCACAGTTTCTGAAGTGGCTGCCCCTGTTCCAGCATTACTGTACTGTGTGTTAGGATGCTTCTTGTTATAGTGTCTTTTCAGAGAGCCTGAAATGTTGCATGAGTAGTGGCAGTGTGCACAACGGAAAGGCTGTATAAAGGAAAACATTTTGGACTGTTGTTAGTTGTAGGGTGTCTGAAAAAATAAAGTAAATCAATAATAGGTTTGTGATAAGCGTGACTAGAAAGATGTGTTCAGGAAAAAAGTATTTTCTGTTTTTACTTTGAAAGAGGCATGCTGCTCCATGTGACGAAGAAGATGTGGTCTTTGTGCAGCCGTGAAGTCACATTCGGTGCATTTGAACTGTTTTCCTATAACATAAAAATTAATAAGCAATTTTTCCATTAGGGATTTCTGATCTGATAGCTGTGCATTGTTTATGATACCTATCAAAATAATAATAAAAAATAACATGAATATTTAATGTCTAATGTTTAAAAATTGTCTTTTAAGCAACATTAGTCAACTTAAAATCAAAATTGACCTTATTTACTTTCTTATTACATAGTCTCGGTCTTACTGAGCACAATTCATCTGTGCATGTTATTTCAAATAAATTTAAACACACATATATATCTTTACACATTATATAACAACCTTTTTTGCTATGTCACCAAGCCTCCTATTTTAACCCCTCCCCTCCAACAATCTTCATGATCCAATTAATTCCCACTATATATAATTAGGTCCCACTCTACTTTTTTTTTTTTTTTGAGTATTCGGTTTCACTAAAAAAAACAAAAAAAAAGATCGAGGAAGCAAAATGGGTTGCGAATGCCATTTCATGCTGTTGTTAAAGGGATAGTTCTCCCAAAAATGAAAATGTTCTCATCACTTACTCACCCTCATGCCATCCCAGATGTATGACTTTCTTTTTCTCAGTTCAGAATTTTGAAGGTCCAAAAAGCATATAAAAGCAGCATACAATTAATCCATAATACCTCAGTGGATAAATTAATATCTTCAGAAGCCATATGATATGTGTGAGTGAGAGACAGATCAATATTCAAGTCCTTTTTTTATGATAAATTATACTCACCAGTAGGTGGTGATATGCACAAAGATTACGAATCGCCAAAAACAAAAGAAGAATGTGCAAGTGGAGATATATAGTAATAAAGGACTTTTTATACTTATGTTTTATGTTTCTCACCCACACTTTATTTAAAATTTAACCACTGGAGTCTATGGATTATTTTTATGCTGCCTTTATATGCTTTTTGGACCTTCAAAGTTCTGGCCACCATTCACTTGCATTGTATGGACCTACAGAGCTGAGATATTCTTCTAAAAATCTTCATTTGTATTTAGCAGAAGACACAGAAGTCACATCTGGGACAGCATGAGGGTGAGTAAATGATGAGAGAATTTAAATTTTTGAGTGAACTTTCACTTTAATTATGTACATGAACTCAAAAAACACTGCATGCACAGTAAGAGACTTACCATCAGCTGTGTGCATAAGTTTATGGCTCTTCAGAGTGCATTTAGACTTGAACTTTTTCCCACATAGGTCACAAAGATGTGTTTTCTCAGTACTGTGTCTGTTCATGTGAGCCTTGAGGTTGCTTTTACTTCTTGTTGCGTAATCACACAATAGGCATTTGTACGGTTTCACTCCTGGAGATATGAACAGAGCAACATAATTACACTAATGTAGTTGCATTTAGTGGATAAGTTCAACAACACAGTAAAAAAAAGAGACTTAAAACCCACCTTCATGTGCCCATATGTGCTGCTGCATATCTGCCCCGTTCCTTGTGAAGAAGCAGTCACAGTACGGGCATTTGGAAGCACGCTTTCCAATCACCCCCTTCACATGTACACGTATTCCCAACGTCTCTGAGATGTAGTTCAGTGACACATCTGTACAGCAAGAGAACATCCATTACTTCAATTCAGGGCTCTTCATGGACATTACAGAGCATTTCATTAGTGTTCTTACCTGGATGGTTACTTTTGATATGAGATCTAACTTTGTCCTCTGCAACAGACTCCTGACATACTGGGCATGTAAAACTTTTTTTGACCTAAACGAGATATTAATGATCAAGAAGGCAATTCACGCATTTTGACAGTATTTCAGAAAGATATAGACTGCCAGCACTCACTATGTCCGAATGAGTTTTAAGATGCGACTGAAGCTTGTATTTATCAGGCGTGCAGTACTGGCATCCCTCAGAGGGACACTTGAGTAGAATGTCAGAATGTCTCTGTATGACGTGCCGCTTCAGGCAGTTTTTAGTGATGGAAGAGTAACTGCACTGAGAACAGTAATGAAGATGTTCTTTCGTGTGTGTTCGCACATGCATATTGAAGTGTACCTGATACCAGAACAGCTTACCTGTGGAGAGAACATCATGGAGACATTGTTAAAATAACAATGCATGCTTGTGGGGATGGAAATCATTATATAAAAAAAACTTGTACTTGGAGATAGAAGTTCATACCACAGTATTCACATTCAAGGTCTCCATAACATTTCCGAATCCTTTCAAAAACTTCCATGTTAAGCTGTCGCTTTTGCATCTGATCTATAATTTGCCTGAAAGCAGACTTTTCCTCTTGCTCTGAACTGAAGTCCTCATCACCAGTTTGCTGAACAATTGCCTCTTCCTCAATTTGAGGAACTGAAATGGATACGGTTTCCTTTGTCATTATATGCTCATTAGACTGGACTTTTGCTATATCAGTCAAAGAACTACTTTCTGAAGGCATGGGTCCAGTTTCTTGAGCAGGATTCTGATCCTCTGCCACACTGCACTCTATTTTAAGTGTATCATCTTGGAGTCTCTGCTTATTTATTACATCTTCACAGGATATCTCTTGTGTTTGTGCTATTGCAGATGGTTCTGTCTCATTGGCTGGACAATCTTTATGAGGAATCCCCTCTTGTGAGTTCTGAACAATTAGTTCTGAATCCACATCTAAACTACCAGAGCTTTGAATTTGAGGCTTCTCTTGTTTAATGCAACTCATTTCTGTGGTTAACAGCTCCTGGGCATTGAGCTGAGACAGCTCCTCTGTGATTTCAAGCTCATCCTGACTCAACATGTCCTTCTGAATATCATCGCCTGGCTTGAGCAGACAAAAGCTGGACTTGATGGAGTCTGCAAAAGATGAGGTCTCGTCTGTTTCTGGGTGGAGCTCTCGGAGATGGGACCTCAGTTGCACTGAGCTGACGAATTTCTGCTGGCAAATGGCACATACATAGATGAAGGGGTGCTTTCGGATATGGGCCTGCAAGGCCTGAAATTTTGTTGAGCCGTGATCACATAACTCACAGCCAAAGGGTCTCTTGGTGCCATGGACCATCATGTGACGATCACGCTCAAGTTCATTTTTGAACTTGCGGTCGCATATTTGACAGTTGTACAGAAGCTGTCTTTTGCCCTCCCTGGTTTGGAGGCTGTACTCATCATAGGACTCCTTTACCTTCTTATCTTCCATGTCGTGGCTTTCACGGATGTGTTTAAGAAGGTTCTTCACATCAGAGTATTTCTTTTTGCAGAAATGGCAGTGCTGCTTAATTTTCTTGTGCACTCGCTCCACGTGAACTTTGAGGTGTCCTTTACTCAGGCAGTTAAATGAGCACTGCTCACAGCTGAATTTCTCCCCGGTGTGCTTGCGCATATGAACACTGAGATTAGCCTTTATAGCACTGGCATAGTCACACTGGGTGCACTTGAATGGTTTCTCATTGGTGTGGATTCGTAAGTGGGCCTGCAGTGAATGCTTGAATTTGAAGACTTTATTGCAGTATTCACAGGTGAAGATTTTCAGCTGAGTTTGTCCTAACCTGTGTCGAGAAACATTATATGTAATTATCAATGTACCAAAAATACCATCATTTTATACAACCAATTGCTTTTGTTGCCTTTAAATGGATAGTTCACCCAAAAATGAAGATTTTTAGAAAACTATCTCAGCTCTGTAGGTCCATACAATATAAGTGAATTGTGGCCAGAAATGTAAAGGTCCAAAAAGCATATAAAGCAAGCGTAAATGTAATCCATTTGACTCCAGTGGTTAAATCCATATCTTCAGAAGCGATATGAGAAACAGACCATTCACCAAACAATTCACTTGCATTATATGGACCTACAGAGCTGAGATACTTATCTAAAAATCTTCATTGTGTTCAGCAGAAGAAAGTAAGTCATCCACAGCTGAGATGGCATGAGGGGGAGAAAATTATGTGATAATTTAAATTTTGGGGTGAACTATCCCTTTAAACTCATGCAATAATTGTTTAATTAATATAGTAATACACTCTACTTTACTACTTCATTTAATCTATATGCTATATTTAAATGAGTAAAATTTAAAGGTAAAAATGTTTAACCTGTTTGATTTGAGGGGCACTTCAAAAGCAGCTTGCTGAATGGCATATTCCTGGTAACCCCTTTTCAATGCTGCCTCCTGGGAACCTGCAGCTGCATCCGTCTGAGTAGGTGGCTCAGCTGGGGCCGCTTCAATAGGAACTATTTTTGAGGCACCTGCAATAACAACATTTACAGTTAGTTAACATAAATATTTTATATCGTTACCTCATATCATGTAAATGTCTTACCAGGAATGGCCTCAAGACTGGTAAGGACCACACTAATGATAGGATTTTTGTTGCCACTTGCTGACTCTGGGTCCTTTGCACTGGAGACCTTCTCTGTGCGCATTGCTCGAGCTTTCTTTGGCATCCGCTCGTTGTCTTCCTCTCCATCAGTCATTTTATTTCCATCAGTATTATAACCTAGTCAGAGTTGGCATGTGAGTAATTAGTATCTAACATGAATAAAATCAGGTTTGTTAAATGTGTTCTATATATGGTGAACTGATGTTTTTTCTTCAGTTCTAGGGTTCAAAGTATTTCCAAAGACAAACAAAAACTTGTGGCATACATATACCATAACAGGCAGGAAAGAAAATAAGCTATAACAGTTATTCAAGTAAATGAGTACCATTGCTCTCTTCCTCATCAGCAACCTCTTTCAGTCCTACAAAGCAAATGTGTTTGGAAATTTGCCGCTTGTTGCTGAACTTGCGATTACATTTCTTGCACTCCAGACCACTGCCATCCTCACTTTGCTCTTCGACAACAGTCCCTGATTGGATATTAGTGGACTCTTTCTCCAGCTGATTAGATGATTTGTTTAAGGTAACCTCTTCTGGCTGGACTTTCTTAGTGGAGCCTTTTGGTCGTCCACGTTTTCTTTTCACAACAACATCTGCAAGGTAACAAAAAACTATTTTATCCTCAAATACTAGACGTTTTCATAATATTATTTAGTAACAGCTTTATCATTACCACAAAATAAACAAAGTTTGAATCAGCTTAAAATCACACAGCCAGTAATTAACGAATGTCACCTACAGCCTTATTTTTAGTTCCCAATACAGGTACAGAGTACCTATACTTTCAATATTCAAAGCTGCTTACCTGAACTGTGTGGTTGCTCAGTTGTTAAAGGCTTGAGCGCTATAATAAAAGTGTCAGGATCGCCACCTTCACTGGTGTGAGTCTCAGTAACATGAGACAGGAGCTTTGATTTATTGGGGGAGAACAAGTTGCATATTTTGCACATGAAGACTGAAGCACCTTCTGTAAATACAAAAATAGGAGGTTGTGTCCTCTCCATCATTCAGTGTGTTAAAAGAACTTAGATCTAGGAAAAGATACTTTTTAAGATATTTAAGAAAGAAAACTGTTTAGAATACAATTTATTGCATTTAATTTGTTAAACTTGTTTCAGAAATATGTCCGGTCATCCAAGTGATTTTACAATGAAGCTATTTTGCACCCGCCACCTAATCATCGATTTTGATTAGCTATTAATTTATTAGCAAGTATGATGACACATCATGTAGTTCTGACCTGGAAAAAATAGCAAGTTTCTTTTCTTTTTCTCCCAGATTAAAAAATAAATGCTAAGAAGATAACTACAATTTTTGGAGTCATATATTTTCAAGGACTTATTATTTTCATTCACAACAAGCTTTGAATCTCACTACTAGCTTTAATTTGATATTATGAAGTATTCATTATAAGGGCTCAGTGACAATCTGATGATTCACCAGCATGTTTTTCAAATTGAGCAGAATTTTTTAAACTCTTTCAAATTAGATTTCATCATTGACACTGATATTTAATGTATAGTTCTACCAAAAATTCAAATTCTCTCATACAAGTCTGTATGACTTTCTTTCTATGGCTCAGCTCTGTAGGTTTACAATGCAAGTGAATAGTGACCAGACCTTTCAAGTTCTAAAAATCACAAAGGAAATAAAGAAATCTATATGACTCCAGAGGTTAAATCCATGTCTTCAGAAGTAATATGATAGGTGTGGGTGAGAAACAGATCAATATTAAGTCCTTTTTTAGAAATCTCAACATTAATCTTTACATTCTGAAAGTGAAAGTGGAGATTTATAGTTAAAAAGGATTGAAATATTCTTTTTCCTCACCCAAAGTGATTGCATTGCTTCATAAAAAATTTAAACACTGGAGTCTTATGGATTACTTTTATGCTGACTTTGTGATTTTTGGAGTTTAAAAGGTCTAGTCACCATTCACTTTGCATTGTATAGACCTACATAGATGAGATGTTCTTCTAAAAATCTTCGTTTGTGTTCAGTAAAAGAAAGAATGTCATACATTTATTCATGAGGGTGAATAAATGATGAGAATTTGTATTGTGGGGTGAACTATCCCTTTAAAAAGCATGCTGATTCCTATTTAGAGTATGAAGCAATGCAGTGTTGATCTCGAATTGAAATAAGATGTTTGTTTTGAATACCAGTTACTAAACTGACACTTTTTTCAAGAACAAAAACGTGCTGTTTAATGTCTTTAATTATACTGTTATTGCTGTCTAAACCCCAGTTTACCAAAGGAAAACAAAGATATTATCTGTCATCTAACTGGGTTTTGTAAACTCAGGACCAGTTTCGTGTTTTTCTCGTAGGCACTGGAATTAGACTTCATTTAACAAGCTTGCTAAAGGTTAAACTCACAGAGCTGGAAAGAATAACACCGATTATAAACAATGGACATAAATATGCATTTCTGAATAAAGCAGCTTACGAGCTAAAATTGCGTTTACTGATATAAGTTACTAGTTTTACCTAACTTATGAGATTCCTTATCGAATCATCGGCACTAGCCGTTTCCTCTGAGCGCTGAAAACCGTACAATCCTCTTTTTGCTTACCTGCATGCACCGGGTCCATTCTTTTCAAATTAACAATGGGTAAAAACGCACAGAAATCGGTTTTGATCTTTGTTTTTATCTCTACAGCTCGATTTAAACGCATTCATTATACTTAAACTACTTCTGCAGAGGTTTCTGACGAATCTGCGATAACAAATATGGCGGATGGTTCTCAGTCTTCAAGCGAGCATGTCAGTGTACAAACGTGCGCCATCTGCTGCTTGGAGTCCATTTGAAATTATTGCGTAGAGTGAACTTGCCGTGCTATTCAAAACAGTAATATGACATTCAGGCATTTTCCCGCAAAGTGAAAATGGTTGTTAAATTGCAACGAAAACGCGAACCGAGTTATAAGCAAATACACAGTGAACACGGCAACACTCTGGCATTGTGTATCAGTATAAAAACACACCAACCCCTAATTATGAACATCAGTTAGGCGAATATTAACTCTACAACACAACAACAAATAATAAAACAAATTATTATAAAAATACACATTACTCTAATTAGTAAGTTTAATAATAATATGTTTATTTGGGGAAAATATATCATTCTTATTGAAGCAGATGAACAAGTGTTTTTACTTTATCCACAACCATTAATGTCTTCCTATATCACAGAGCTTCTCCAGTCAGTCACAGCAAACACCCTCCCCCCAGCCTTTTTTGCAAATTACAGCTGAGTGTAGGATGTTTACAACGACTACAATGGAATATAACAAAGTTTACTATAAAGACAAGTTGAGAGGTGACACATAAAGGTCAAAGCATTTCTTATATATAGTCATGTTATTAAGCAAGGTTATAATTAGACATGTCAGGGATGTCAGTGATGCATATTGATCCCAGATCGAGGAGGAAAGAACTGGACGATGGCAGCAAACATCCAACTGAAAGCTTCTTATTTTATATACTTAACACAGCTTCCAGTCGGGGATGTTTACAGTCATAAACAACCAGCATGAAAAATAAAATGTAACTGAAAATCATTAATAAAGTGTAACAAACAAATTTGATTAAACTGAACAGTAAATGGAATCTACGAAACTGTGATTGGTTTGCTGCCCCCTACAGTCCTTATGAGAAATGAAAATACAGCAAAAGCGGAGTTGAAAGTTAAAGGTCCTTCACGTCAATGACAAAGAGACCGCGATGAAGACCTTGGTCTTAACACAGACATTTAATACAAACAATTACATAAATATATGTGAATAAAACACACATACATTCACCATAAGTTACTATATATATAAAAACAACAATTGGAAGTGCAGTGTTTTCACATGAGCATCACCTTAAAAAAACACAGCCATATGCGACCCGAGTTTAAGCCAAACAAAACAAAAATACTAGCATGTGTGGACTGGCATTGGTTCACTCTTGTTTCTTTGCTTCGGAATGAGAAAATCTGTCAAATTTGAGACAGACTCGGCCCCTAAACACCACATTAAAAGAGTTGCCATGATGAGAAGAACTTGAACCAAGTAAGCTCACGCTACTACCAGCTACCAAGTTCGGTGAAGAGGAAGCAAGCAGTCAAATCCTAGCTGTACTGCATTTTACCCTCACCAAAGCCTTGTAAAGCAATCCAGTCGCTTTGTTTGTGTCCAACACAGCATTGATAGTAAGCAAAAGTCACCGTGCTTCTAAACGGAAAACCCCACTGCTAACTAACGGTAGCTATGCTCCAATTTACAGACAAAACTAGCATGGACTGTCCTTTCCGTCACACCAGTACTTCATTACAAATGGTATCCTGTTAAAATTAAACAAACCACAAGCGTTCATACGATAACGCGATTAAGGCACAGTTTATTACTGTGATTTCCTCCGGCGTTTGCTGCAAAAAAACATTTAGTCTCCGCCATTCCGAGCCCGTTTCCTTCGTCTCTTGCCTGTCTTTAGTTTGACCTTTAGTTACCCGACACTAATATTGACGTAATTGTCATGGTAACAGGATCCCGCCTTCTACGTGTGGCCGTATACGTCCATGAAAGTTGCTGATGATAGAGGGGGAAAAACCCCTGGATAATCTCTTTTAAGTACTACACAAAATGTACCCTTGTAAAGCAGCTTTATCGACATATATGGAAAATGACAACGAATGTATATTTTGTGGTTTAAATGAAGAAGACTTATAACGAGTTTATTTTAAACTCATTTATTTTATAACAGCATCCTCAAAATTCTGGTGTGATGTGAGCTCCTATTTTTTATTCACGGAAAATTAACTATACTTTATCTCTGCCTATACAAAAAAGAACAAGATGATGGAGTGTGTTGTAAAATTTTACAAAACAGATAGTTCCGGTCTTCAACGCTGATTGGTCAACAGCCATGCTTTAGTCATGATAATGCACAGCTCTGACCTGGAATACTATTTGTCTCCTTTTGAAGGCTATGTCCTCCAGAGGTCGCATTTGTCTGCCGCATATACCATCGAGGTGGTCTCATTTCAGAAAAGCGAGTAGGACACTTCGAATGCAGCCTTCGAATGCAACCTTCTTTCGCATGAATTCGGAGGATGCATGAAGGTGTATCCTTCGTGGGCAATCACAACCCACAATTCTTTGCTTCAACGGAAATTAATTTTTTTTGTCTACAAATTTTTTTTACGGCAATTTGTCCATAAATATGATGTTCAAATGCAAGTTATGTTAATTCCCAAGTTGAAGTACCTCAGTAGATGGATGTAGAGTATGTAATATGTATAATTATAGTAATATATAATTAAAATAATGTATTTGACTAAAAGTACACCTGTAAAATCTATTTTCTTTTCTCTCTACATCATTATAACTCTCGAACACTCGCCTGTTCTCCGATACACCATAGTCTGGTCCTCGGCCACTCTTCCACCCTCTAGTGGATGACAGCCGTGCCTCCCCAGGCGGATCGGACACAGTCCTCCAGCCCCTGGGGGACGGAATGCCCTGCCGCGTTCTCGGGGAACAGAAGGGGTCTCCTCGCCCCTGGCAGCAGTTCTCCCCCTTGCAGTCGGCGGCCATTCCTCCACATCCAGGTGGCCGGTCTCCTCCGTTGGGGTGGATGGTAGTGGCGAGAACTCTTCTACAGCGTATCCCACCTCCTTCCCGGGTTTTGGCACCAGTGTAAAGGAGTGCAATGGAAAGGATGCGAGAACCGGCTTGACAATATAAATAATAGTTTAATGAAGAAATAAACCAAAAGACACAAACACACACATAGGACGGGCAGCTGCCGTAAACGTTCTCTCTCTGTCGCACCACCATCCACAGTCAGCCTTTATCCCTCTAGTAGGCTTGATTAGCCTGATAAGGGATCGGGTGTGTAAAATCACGACCCAGCACCGCCCTCCGCCCTGTCACATATTCCATTAGATTATTCAATGTCAGTAACGTATTCTAAATACTTTAGATTACTTCTTTAGCACTGGTAGATTTTTTCACTTGTTTTGACTATAAAAACAGTAAGACAAAATACACATATTAAAAATACATTCTCTGGAAAACCTAAATATCTTATGCAGTGTTATTTCTAAAACAAGATAAATTTAATTTATCTTGTTTTAAGGAATGTGACAGGGTGGTGGAGGGCGGGGCCGGGTCGTGGTTCCCACACCCGACATCTAATCAGGCTAATCAAGCCTCAGAGAGTAATAAAGGCCGACTGGAAGCTGCAGTGTGACAGAGAGAGAGATTTGTGGACAGCTGTCCGACACCTGTGAGTTTGTCTTTTTGTTTAGTTCTTCATTAAACTATGATTTATATCGTCAAGCCGGTTCTCGCCTGCTCCTTTACCTTAATCCTTTTATACTGGTGCTGAAATGCAGGAAGGAGGAGGGATGCGCCGTAGTAGAGTCCTCGCCACTTCCACCCCCCCAACGGTTACCAATGCCAGGGGTGGTGGAGACCCCTACTGTCCACCAAAAATGCGGCGGGGCGTACCGTCCACCAGGGGCTGGAGTTCTGCCTCCGATCAGTCCGGGGGGGTGCGGATGTCATCCATTAGAGGGTGGTGGAGCTACCAAAGCTACGGCATATCGGAGAACAGGCAAGTAAGTGTTTTTTTTTTCTCTCTTTCTTCCACTGCCACTCCATGTTGGCCTTTATTACTCTCTGAGGCTTAATTAGCCTGATTAAGGGCCGGATGTGCGGAATCACGACCCGGCCCCACCCTCCGCCCTGTCACAAGAATTGTTTTTATCTTTTTACAGGAAAACAATAAAAAAAAATTATCATCAAGAATATGATTTTTGCCCTAATATTAAAGGTCTTACTAGAAAAAAAAATTAATTATGATCCAACGTGAATTTTCTTGAAAAAATAGGATTTTGCCTGGTAACATGTGCATGTAAAAAGGATAGAAATAACATTATATCTTAGCGTAAAGCTGACAATTCCTATTTCTTGTGCTCCAAACTTAAAACGTACTTCTCTGTCTGATCGTATGAATGTAACACATCATAAGAAAGTGTTTCACCACTGTTCAAATTCACTTTGATCACATAATTTATATGTATAAATGTTTTCCATCTGAAAGGATTAAATATTAAATTAAACAAATGACAATAAAATGCAAAGTAATCTCTTCAGTAATCAAAATACTTTTTGAATGTAACTGTACATAATTACCAATTATTTAAATTATTACTGTAGTGGAAAACAGTTACATATATTTTGTATTTTAAATATGTAATCTTGTTAAATGTAGTCCGTTACTCAACAACCCTGGTCCTAATGAAGTGCCAGATGTGGTCTTCTGCTGTTGTTGCCCATCCACCACAAGGTTATCTGAGTTACCGTAGCCTTTCTGTCAGCTCGAACCAGTCTGGCCATTCTCCACTGACTTCTCTCATCAACAAGTCATTTCCATCCACAGAACTGCCACTCACTGGATTTTTTTTTCTTTTTGGCACCATTCTGAGAAATTTCTAGAGACTGTTGTGCTTATTTCATTTTATATTGTATAGTGTATATTGTTATTATAGTTTTAATTTTATTAATAACATGGCACCTTATGGTGTCCGTTGTCACCATATCTGTTCCTGATATGTATTGAAATATTAACAATTAAAATTAGAAAGAATATAGAGATCATAGGTTTGAAGCCGAATGGCATAGAGACAAAACTTACAATGTATGCTGATGATGCAACCTTTTTTATACAACCAAAACAATCTACTTTGGAAGCCTTGATTACAGATCTAAATATGTTTTCTAAAATATCAGGTTTGAAACCAAATTTTGAGAAGTGCCATATATTGAGAATAGGGACTATAAATGGTACAGATTTTAAGTTAAGTTGTTCGTCCCCTATTAGATGGACAAATGGCTCCGTAGATATTTTAGGTATTCACATATCAGACAATTTCAAAAATATTGTCAAATATAACTACGATAAAAAAATGCAAAAAGTAGATAGAATTTTACAGCCATGGAGGAGCAGTTCACTTACAAGGTAGGGTCACATTGATTAACTCATTGGTAATCCCCCAATTTGTTTATTTAATAACGACCCTTCCAACTCCTGACACTCCTTTGTTAAATGCTTTGAACAAAACATTTTTACATTTTTATGGAATAGTAAACCAGATAAAATTAAGAGACAATATTTATACAATTCATATGAAAATGGTGGACTAAATCTAAAAAATTTTCAAGCAATGAATAGTTTGATAAAGGCTTCTTGGGTTAATAAAATATATAATCACAGACAATGGCTTACCAGTAAAAGATTATATACATTTTTTTATTTCTTTGGTTCGGATTTATTTCTTTTTTTCAACTAAAATCATTACATATCAAAGAAATATTTCAGAATCAATTAAAAGAATTTTCTCCTTTTTTTAGGACAAATCAGATTGTTTCAGCAATTCCAATTGGCTGGAAACAAAAAAATACAAAATAAACACAAGCAATTGGTTTGTCTCCCAAAAGTATGATGCTGGAAATGGTTACATAATATAAAAATAAATAAAATAATTTACAATTGGAATTTATATTTGTAATGTTGGAGTAACGAGGCAGACGAGGAGTTACGGATCCAAACGCAGCTGAGGCTTTATTTGAATAAACAGAAGATAAACACAAACAAACAACCCACGATGGGGAAATAAAGCATAAAACAGTTAACTAAAACACGGAGGAAGCAAACGGAGAACTTGGGCAGGGAACACATACCGGGTTTACACCAAACAAGTGCAGGTGTAAACAATGAACAGTGAACACGAACGCTAACAGAGGGTTATGGAGTCAAATACGGGACTAAAGTGACAACTAAAAGAGATAAGGAAAACAAGAGGGCAACAGTGAAACAAGACAGGGTGGACTATGGAGTTAAATAAGGGAACAAAGTGAAAACTAAGAAGTGAAAAAGTGACAAGATGGGAAACAAGAGGGCAACAGAGAGACAAGACAGGGTAATCATTACAATATTCTGCAGGATTTGCACTTTTTCCTCACAGGGTCTGCCAGTACTGGGAGGATGAAATCAATGTATCAATTCCATGGAAAGAAAATTTTAGATCAATTTATAACACTACTGTAGATTCATATTCAAGAATATTCCAACTAAACATTTTTTACAAGATAATTGCAACTAAAAAAACGTTATATTTATATCACATTGAAAATAATCCATATTGCAGATTTTGTGAGGAAGAAGAGGAAGACCTATGGCATTTATTTTACTTTTGCCCAGTAGTATATAAATTCTGGTCAAGTGTCCAAGTTTGGTTAAAGACGGCTAGAATGGAATTTACCATAACACCTCAAACTATTGTACTTGGTCATTTCACAGGTAGTTTGCTTGTGATAAATACCATTTTATTAATAGGGAAAATGTTTATTTTTAAAACAAAAGTATCATCATGCTTGTGTTTAGGTTACTTTAAGAATGTTATAAGGTCACATCTTCTTTTAGAATAGATAATAGCAGAAAGCAACAATAAATTAGATGAATATAACAAAAAAATGGAATAATATTCTATGTTTATTATAAGTATATGAAACCTTTTTTCATGTATGTTGTTGGGGTATGAATGTGAGGATGAATGTGTAAGCATGTAGTGTCTCTGTAGATTTGGGTCTGTAAATTGTATTTCTTATTAAATAAATAATAAAAAAAATAAATAACATGGCACCTTATTTTAATTCTATTTTTATCATTATTTGTCTTGTCACTGTTTTGTATATTAATACTTTGGCAATATTGTATGTAAACACAATCATGCTAATAAAGGACTATAAATTGAAATTGAATTGACTGTTGTTTATGAAAATCCCAGGAGATCAGCAGAAATACTCAAACCAACCCATCTGGCACCAACAATCAAGCCACAGTCCAAATCACTGAGATCATGTTTTCCCCATTCTGATGGTTGATGTGAACATTAACTAAGTGCTCAGTGAGTGTATATTCATGGAGGAAAGTTGTTTTTTCTTCCTTCTTGTTTTCGTCTTTGTTTTGTGTTCATGGTGTAAGCCAGTGTAATTTTGCTATTACTATACTGATCCGTATTTGACATTTAATGAACATGTCAATGTTCACACTACTGTCATTTCTTGAAACTTTATTAAACGTCATTAAAAAAAACAAGAATCTATCCTCATTGTGATAAAAAGATAATAAGTTTCCACAGTTTTATCTTCTGTCAATGCATGATCTTCTGTTTTCTTTGAAATGATGTGTGTTGTGAAAGGGCACTATACAAATAAAAATGATTTGACTTGACGTTTTAGCGCAATGAAACATCATGGAACTATATGGCATTTATATTCAAACTTGACATAATACATAAAACAATTCTGACAAATTACTGCTCAAATGAAGATTAAAACCACAAAATGTGATAACGGTGACCTTTATTGTAAGTTCACACTTTTACAGTAGCTTTTATATTGCAGGTAATTCAGGGTTTTGTTTTATAAATTATAGACAAAAAAAAAAGTTTGTGGAAAAATAACAGTATAATTAAGTTTTGTTGAAATACAGCTTTACATAATGACAAATAGAGTCTCCATGTATCTTAACAGATTTAAAGAAAATTGAAATTATACAGGTTACTGCTTCATTGTTTTGATATGGTATGTTAGCAGCCTTTGATATACATTAGCTCAAGTACATTTATTTTATCACATGTGTGTGTTCTGGAATGAACTTTTAGCACTGAAAAGAGGAGTTATTGCTAGTTAACACCCATGCTATAAATAAGCTTTTTTAGGATAAAAAATAAGATCTGCGGTCACAGTAGCATGGATGTGTGATTCACTTAGTTCATACTAGCAAATCTTCGTTTGATTCTCACTCAATGTAAATGTATATGTTTGTGTGCGGCTCTCAGGCAGGCAGTTCCACAGCGCCTTCTCCCTCTCATCTCCTCTGTTGGCCCGAATCTCCATGAGAGTACAGGAAAATTTGGATGCACTGGAGACCACATGACATCTTATACATAGTCTGCAATGTCTTCAAAGGAATACATAGTCTTTAATGTCTTCAACAGAATGGCTTGTTATGCTGTGAAAATGTAGAGAAAGATTTATATTGATATAATGCTAAACGATTGAAAAACATGTCAAGATAGGAGTGCTGTATAGATTAATGTAGATTTGCCACATGTATTATTGCCTCTTTGATCACATAAGGGGAATTACTGTATAAAATGTGGTCTAAAACACTAAGTGAGATTAATTCAGGCTGATTCATTGGGGAAATTGTATATCTCTGTATGCCTTTGGCATACATTTACAAGCTTGTAACAGCAACACACAGATTCAAAGCACCTCTTACTTTGGTTTACCACAGCTTAACTGTCCAGTCAAATGAGGAAGTGGTAAAGAGTTGGGAGAAGTCAATTGGACCCACGGTGTTTTTTCACCCAAAAATTAAAATTCTCTCATCATTCACTCACCTTTATGCCATCCCAGATGTTTATGACTTTCCTTTTAGCTGAATATCTCTGTTTTGGTCCTCACAATGCAAGGGAATGTTGGCAAGAACTCCAAAGCTTAAAAAGCACATAAAGACAGCATAAAATTAATCCATATGTCTCCAGTCGTTAAATCTATATATTCAGAAGCAATATTATAGGTGTGGGTGAGAAACAGATCAATATTTAACCTTTTTTCTATAAATCTCCACTTTTTTCTTTTTTGTCTTCACTGAAAGTAGAGATTTATAGTAAAAAAGGATTGAAATATTCCTCTGTTTCTCACCCAAAGTGATTGCATCGGTTCAGAAGATTTACACTGATCAGCCACAAAATTAAAACCACCTGCCTAATATTGTGCAGGTCCCCCTCGTGCCGCCAAAACTGTGTCAACCCGCATCTCAGAATAGCATTCTTAGATGATATTCTTCTCACCACAATTGTAGTGTCACGATTCCCTTGTTGTCTGCCCTGGGTTTCACTTGTCCTTGTCAAAAACTACACTTCCCATGATCCCCGGCCCTCATCACTGCCAGCCCCGTGTCATTGTGCTCACCTGATTGTAGTTTGTCATCATCATGTCTCCAGTATATATAACCCTGTTTGTTCTCCATTCCCTTGTCGATCGTTGATGTTTGTGGACGCCTGTTTCCGTGGTCTTTGTATGTTTATCCTGCCTGTTAAACTCCTCGTATGTCTTCCGTGTTTTTGGTTTATTTCTCCATAGCGGGTATTTCCTTTGTTTTGGTTTTGTCCGTTTAGATTTCACCGTGTTAAATAAAGTTACACTGCAAATAGATCCTCACTCCACGTCTGCCTTCATCTGCACTCATCACATGTAGAGTGGTTATCTGAGTTATTGTAGACTTTCTCAGTTCAAACCAATCTGTCCATTCTCATCAACAAGGCATTTCCATCCACAGAACTGCCGCTCACTGAATGTTTTTTGTTTTTAGCACCATTCTGAGTAAATTCTAGAGACTGTTGTGTGTGAAAATCCCAGGAGATCAGCAGTTACAGAAATACTCAAACCAGCCCATCTGGCACCAACAATCATCCATGTGATTATCTAATCAGCCAATTGTGTAGCAGCAGTGCATAAAATCACACAGATACGGGTCAGGAGCTTCAGTTCATTTTTACATCAATGGGGAAAAAATTTGATCTCAGTGATTTGGACCGTGGCATTATTGTTGGTGCAAGAACAAAAAACAAATCTAGTGAGCGGCAGTTCTGTGGACGGAAATACCTTGATGATGAGAGAGGTCAACAGAGAATGGCCAGACTGGTCCGAAGTGACAAAGTCTACGGTAACTCAGATATCCGCTCTGTATAATTGTGGTGAGAAGAATAGCATCTCAGAATGCTATTCTGAGATGCGGGTTGGCGCTGTTTTGGCGGCACGAGGGGGACCTACACAATTTTAGGCAGGTGGTTTTAATGTTGTGGCTGATCGGTGTATATTGAACGATTGGAGTCATATGGATTACTGACTTGGCGATTTTTGGAGCTTGAAAGATCTGGCCACCATTAACTGCATTGTGAGGACCTACAGTGCTGAGACATTCCTCTAAAAGTCTTTGTTTGTGTTCAGCAGAAGAAAGTCACACACATCTGAGATGGCATGTGGGTGAGTAAATGATGAGAGAATTTTCATTTTTGGGCAAACTATTCCTTTAACCTAAAACATTTACTTCATGTGGTAACATCTAAATTAAATGGTTTTATTCAAGTCAAAAATAGTATTTAATATCCCTTAATCAAACTAAATACACTAGGTTACACCAATATAACTAATTTTAAGGGTTCGAGCCAATAGAAATGGCTCTTTTTTTGTCTTACAGCATAAGGATATTTATCTTATCAAAAATAAGTGTTTTGCCACATAATGAAATGGAAAACCTGTCTGTAATTCTCATCAGATGCATTTTCATCTAAATCAATTGACAGTCCAACTTACTAGTAAAAAATAAGTAAAAACATGATTTCTTTTTTCTCATGGATCATAAGGATCTAACCCTGAAAGTTGCTTTGTTGATGTAACCTAAAGTAGTTTCTGTTTGGTTGATTTAGCAATAATAATTTAATATAAATAATTTTGACTTGAATAAAACCATTTAATTTAGGTGTTAAATCAAAAAGCTAATTTTGTAGTTTATCAGTCTGATATCAGACAAAACATTATTTACTGTGCAGTTGCTGAGCTATCTTATTTAACATGCAAATGCTGTTTTTTAACACCATTGAACCACCATCACCAACATTATTTTATACATATTAACATCTTTTTAAAGTATGTTCTAAGTTATGTCTCAGAAGGCATGGTTATCATTGGTGTTCTTACAGTTTGTGCAGTAGCAGACAGAGGTGTTCTTTACACTGGGATTCTCCTGTGACTTCCCACAGTGCTATCTGTCCTGAGTAGGTGCCTCCAATCACCAGGATGAAACTGATCAAAGCCCACTGACATCACAGAGGACTATAATAAGGGAAAGCCATAAAAAAGAAGTTAGCCATGCTGCTTTTTATAATTTGGTTTTCTTTATGGTGGATGTTTTTTGCATAGATGACGTCAGCTTGATCTTCATCAGGGACCTCAAGGTCACCTTGCACAAAGGAAAAATACAAACAACAAGTTGGACAATGAGAGTGAATTTAACAGCAATGTCCACTCAGAGTGCAGACACAAATGACATTATAATAGGGACACAGACAACATCCAAAGTTGTGCTCTATTGTTTGAGCATTTTAATTATAAAAACATTACTCACTCATGCACACACACTTGTATACAATAAAGCATGTTATTGAATTATTTGTAACACAACTGAAAGGAACAATATTCAAACATTTAAGCAATTTAATTGGGAACAATTGGAATTCAAACCTGACAGTGGAATATGTACTCTGGGGTCATCTTCTTAAACATATTCTAGACCAGCACAACTCCATCTGGCCAATGAGGCACTCCTCATTAGTGTTGTATGAGGCCACTAACAATTTAGGATACTGTAAAAATGATGTGACAGACAATTCTGAAAACACCTAAAACAGTCTTAGTGATTTCATGTAATGCATGTCAACATCCAGTATTCATAATCTTTTCATATTAAAGGAATAGTTCACCCAAAAATGTACTCAACATTTACTCACCCTTATAACACCCCATATTCATATAACTTTCTTTCTTCTGCAGAACACAAATGAAGATTTTTAGAAGAATATCTCAGCTCTTTAGGTCCATACAATGCAAGTGAATGGTGGCCAGAACTTTGAAGCTTCAAAAGCATATACAGACAACATAAAAGTAATTAATAAGACTCTGGTGGTTTAATCCATATCTTAAGAAGCATTATGATAAGTGTAGGTGAAGAAAAGAGACTTAAATATTTTTCTATTTCTCACACAGACCAAACATATTGCTTAAGAAGATATGAATTAAACCACTGGAGTCTTATGGATTACTTTTATGCTACCTTTATGGTTTTTTCGACCTTTAAAATTCTCAACCATTCACTGGCATTGGATGGGCCTAGAGATGATCTAAAAATCTTTGTTTGTGTTCAGCAGAAGGAACAAAGTCTTTGAAAGATACTTTGATCAAAGAAAAACAGGAAATCGTCTGAGTGAATAATCTGCGATTTCTCCTCGTTGGTCAGTTCTCTAGGATGAACAAAGATACACATATTCATAAAATGATGTATGCGGTTACATTGTAACACTTCTTTTAATGTGTGTTACTATCTTTCTTAATGTGATTATTCTTGCCTTCTTCAGTCTCCTAAGAGTTCTCCTCCTCTAGATGCTGTGGCACAGGCTCAGATTTGATCATCAATAGCTCCTCATTCTCCTCCTTTGTGAAAACTACAGTAGATCATTTTAGGAACACTTTGGTGAGTGGTGGTGAGCATAATGGCATTGCTACTGTACAATTATTCTGAACGGGGCACAAATGGGGCACATTTGCTTAGGATTCAGGATAATTGTTCAGTTAATATGCAAGTATTATTAGTGACCTTTAGACCTTTGTGTGAACTATATTTTAAAAAGCATGTCTTGTAGGCAAAGTTCATCATATTAAATGTTATATATATTGGTCCTTTTAAATGCATGAGAAATCAATCTGAATTATAAAATAGAAATACTTAGAGCTACATTTTCAGATAAAATATACATATAATGGAATTTCCTTTATTTGTTCTATAGTGCTTTACCTTTTGAGTGATCAGTTGCAACAGGGGTTTGTGGCTCTATTGAGTATGTCACCAGTAATATTGGCATGAAGTCAATCTGAAAAGATTTTGATGCTTCAAGTCTTTGCATCCTGCATCTAAGAAAGTAAGAGAGCGATTTGTTTTTAGTGATTGTTTTATTAAAAAAAAAAAATGTTTTGCCTTAAAAGAATATTCTGGTTTCAAAACAAGTTAAGCTCAATCAACAGCATTTGTATCATAATGTTGATTAACACAAAAAGTTATATTGACTCGTACCTCAAAACTCTATTACAGTGAAGCACTTACAATGACAGTGAATGGGGCCAATCAATAAACATTAAAATACTCAATGTTTCAAAAGAATGGCCACAAGACGTAAACAATATGCGTGCAATATGATTTTAGTGTGATAAAATCACTTACTAACCCTTTCTGTGTAAAGTTATAGTCAATTTTACAACTTTGTTGCCATGACAAACACTAATCCCCTAAAAATTAGGATTTTAAACAACTTTATAGTTCAAATAAAAGTTTTAACGTAACATAAAATGATAAGTTTCATGTTTCCAACTAAATAACCCCTCACAAAATTGCCCCTATTCCCTTTCATTTTAAGTGCCTCACTGTCACCCAAATGTTTTTTTTTTTTAAGAAATGGACTAACAAGCCCAGATTATTTTTGTGGTAATTAACATTATGGAGTCATGATTTCACACATATATTGCAAAATTCATGTCTTTAGGAGTTAAATGTTTTTAATAAGGAAAAAAATTATTAAGTGGACCTTGTTTTGTATAATTTTATGCCGATGATCAACACAATATTTTCTAAAAATATTCTGCTGTTGATTTGATTAATCTAAATTTTGAGTAAGCATTATTTTTATGCCATGTCGCATTCCCTTTAAGACTAAGTATAATGTTTTTCCCTTTTCACTACATCTTTTGATGGGGACATCAGATATCAGTAATGAGAAATGTTATGTTATAATTATTGTTAGGTCTTGATATTCGTTGATGTTTCATCCACCAGTAAATGTAACTGTTTAACTAGTTGGAGCCAAAGTCTGTATGTTATTTCATCTATGTGACAGTGTGTTATTTTATGAAATCATGCATGAAAGAGGGTTATGAACTGCCATGGCTAATCATGCATGATCTTATCTCTCTTAACTATTATATGATTTGTTCTTGTGACATCTCTAGGACATTGCAATGGGACACTGACCCCTCTGACTATCCGCTTCTGCAGATTCTGTTCATGGGTGAGTTTTTCACCTTTTTTACACGATGACACTGTCTCCCTCAAATTTCATTTACATGATACAGTGAACATTGGGTCTCTCAACAGAGAAACAGTCTAAACAAGTTTAAAACCCTAGTAGTAACTGATGCTTTGATGAAATCCATTTTTTTTAAAAAGGAAATTAAGCTCAATCTACAGTATTTGTGGCATATTGTCAATTACCACGTAATTTGGGCATGTTAGTCCATTTCTTAGAAAAAATAAAACATTTGGGTGACAGTGTGTGGAATAATTAATGCTTCTCAACAATTTCTCTGGTGATGTAATGTGGAATAATGAAGGCCTCTTTTACACTTCTTTTGTTGGGTAGCTAAAGCTGCTCACTGTTCTAAAGATGTTCTAAAGGAATCTGTTTCTTGTCTCTCACGTTTCACACGTAACTGAAACATGTATGTCACCCCCATATAAGGTAAAGAACTATTTCATTGGTGAGGGTCCAGTGGAATGTGGTTTTCTGGACCATATAACAGAATGCTGAGACACTAAACGTCGAAGAAGGGATTTGATACCATTGAGTCTGTGTCATATCTTTCTTCCTTCAGCTGAGCTGTATCGAGACGGGGATTGCAGATCAACAAATAAATTAAATACATTGGATGACAAAATTATCTAACACAGTGAGGCACTTAAAATGAAAGGGAATAGGGGCAATTTTGAGAAGGGTTATTTAGCAGAGACAGAGAGACAGAGAGACAGAGAGCGAGGAACTTTCTCGCCGGACGTGCTGTCGCCCGGTCCTCAACCTCTCCTCTGCCCTCTGGGAGACGCAAGCTTACTCTTTCCCCAGCAGACGGCAACGAGTCCTTTGGCCCCTGGTGGACGGAACCGCTCCTCCCCTTCTTCAGCAGACGGCAGCGGTTCCTCCGGCTCTCGACGGCTGGCAACGACCCCTCCATCCTCAGGCAGATGGCCGCAGATGCTCCCCTGGCTGATGGCACCAGCGAGGACTCAGCGACAGCACATCCTTCCTCTCTCCTGGGTTTCAGCACCACTGTAACAGTATAAGGACTGGCAAGGAGGAGGCGGCAACCAGCTGAACAGTCAACGTAAAGTTTAATGGTATAAATTCACTTAAAACTACATAAAACATAAGACGAACACACATGTAGCTTGGCCATGTGTGTTTCTCTCTCTCAAACTGGCGTCTCTGGCTCCCCTTTATCTCGCTCTCCCGCTAATCAGTTGATTCAGCGACGGCCGTGCAGCCTCAAGGCCAGGCCACGGCCTCCTCCTCATCACATCCGGATACAATGCAAGTTAAGCTCAGTCGACATTTAAAAAAATAATATAACAATTGGGGTTCCAGTGAAGCACTTACATTGAAGTGAAGGGGAACAATGCATAAAAAGTATAGCCACAAGACAAACAGTATGGGTGTTAACATGATTTTAGTGTGATACGATTCAACTTTTCTGTGTAAAATTATTGCCATGATGCTTGTTACGATTCAGACGAAGGTAGACGGGGAGTGAGGATTCAAATGCAGTTCTTTAATGAATGAAACAAACGGTGAACAGGATAACTCAGAATAACTAAACAACACTGGAACAAACAAAACATCCACAAGGGGAAAACGGATAAACACAGAGCAGACAACGGGGAATCGTGACAATGATGTAATGTCTACAAACCTTAAATTGAGAGTTTAAAATCTTTACAGCTTAAATAATACAAGAGTTAACAGAATAATTAATGTAAGTGCTTTTTTTTAATTATAAGCTTCATATTTCTGCCCTTAAGCCCTCAAAACATTGGCCCCATTCACTTCCATTGTAAGTGTCTGACTGTAACCTCGATTTTTGTTTTATTTTAAAAGGTGTACTCAGTAACTTTTGTGTTTGTATCATCTTGGACTTACATTGACACCTAGTGGCTTGGATGCAGCATAATTTAAAATCAACAGTTTTCAGTTTCTGATGCCATTGTATAAATTTTGTATTCACTGTCAGCCATGATTAATCAATGAGTAAAAGTTTCAAATAACAGGATGGTAAATGAGGTTGAGTAGAATTTGGATGGTCATGTGATTCTAAAATGGCAGCCCCCATGTGCGGACCCTCATCATGTAGGATAAAACAGCTTTTATAAGGTTACTGATATGACTGATACTGATTCGCCATTTCCCTCTCCCCACGCCTCCCCTCGTCTCTGCCCCAGGTTCACAGGAGGCGGGGTGGACCACCGGCTGACCAAACAACTGGAAGGGCAGCGTCTCCACTCGGTGGTGCCCCGGGCCTGAATTGGGCGGGGGAGGAGTGTGACGAGGAGGAGGGCGTGGCCGGGCCATGAGCCTCATGGCTGGCGCTGAATCAACTGATCAGCGGAAGAGCGAGATAAAGGGGAGCCTGAGATGCCAGTTTGAGAGAGAGAGAGAGAGAGATGCACGCAGTCATGCTGCATATGTGTTCATCTTATGTTTTATCATTTTATGTTGTTTTAAGTTCGTTAATACCATTAAAATTATGTTGATTGTTCAGCCGATTCCCGCCTCCTCCTTGTCCATCCTTACACTGTTACAGCAGAATATTACATTAAATATCACCTTTTAAATCTGAGATAAACACCTTAACATGTTAGTTGAAGTACAGTCACAGTGTAAATGACAGGAGTTTAATAACAAACTAGTATACTCATGTAACTTATTTATATTTACACAATAAAAAAATGTGTAACTGTTTTGATGAAACACTGGAATGAAAATAGGAATGCTTTGCAGTGATGACCAAACTCAGCAATACTTTAAATAAAAATCTGATCACATTTAGATCTAGAAAAGCCTTGAGAGAAGACAAAAAAAATGTAGGACTCAAATGCAGGTCAAAAGTAATTTGCTCGGAATGATATGTACTCTTTTATGTCTATAATGCCGAAATATGCAATTTAATCTCCAAATCAACCACAGGGGAAAGCAGGGCATCATCAAATAAAGCGTCAAGCTCCATTAAATCAGATCCCTTCTTGATTAGCAGTGCCAATACACAAATTTCATTCTAAGGGCTGGTGAGTGAGATGTGAAAAAAATGTCGCTTTTGCATCATAAAGACTCCTGATGATTCTTTTGATTATTCATGTGGGATGCATGCACATTCACAGGTGTTTGTTTAATTTCATTATATACCTAACGGTGGTTCTGGTGAAATTCTAATGCTCTGCAATAGGGCCTCTGTCTCTTCTCTCTATCTGTCTATGTCCAAGTCCTCTGACACTTCTCAGCTCTCTGTAGGATCTCAACTCAGATATCACATGTTTAGAAGTAAATATTTGCAGAAGATAAAATGGCAATGATATACATCAATAACAGCACTTACCTTTCTTTTATTTTCCTCTCAAATTTGCTGTTTTTTGCACTCAAGCTCAGCTTTCAGGTCACTTCTATCACTCATCTTCTATGTCGTTTAATCTATATAGTATGAACAGTTGTAGCTTGGTTTAATTTTAGTACTCGTGGATGAATGTTGTCATGCTTCAACATACAATAAATGTCACACAACTCAGCTTTTCGTGTACAGCAAGGCCATCCCAACAATTTTATATCATGAATAGGTCTGTTATGTGTTTTAAAGTTGCTTTGATGTTTTTCATAAATGCATTTAAAAAAAAAAAAAAAAAAAGTTAAGTAATTTTCTAAATTTTATAGCCTATTCATTCTGTTTTGGATGTAAATAGTGAATGACCTGAAGAAGAGACAACAACACAAAATTATATATACTATGGTTGGTAATAGCAGGCCTACATGAACCATTTAGCTTCATTTCAATTAATGAAATCGTACATCTAGCTTCATTCAGATATGTACTGAGAATAGCAGCCTGTCTAGGCACAGAAAAAAACTATGATACTGTGAACTGAATGAACACAGTAAAACATAAAATGCAGAAACGTTGAGAAACAGATTTATTTCAAAGCATTAAACAGCAATTCATTATCAAATGGAAAAATGAACATGAACTAAAAAGAAATGACATAACTATTATTTTTCCTTTTGTATTTGCATCCTATTCTTGTAAACAGATAAATTCAAATGGAGGACAAATAACAGCCAAAAAAGTAAAAAATTATAATTCTCAAGTGCGTTACATTACATTACGTTACATTCCGCAACAAAGCCGGTATACGTCTATATGATAAATTATTTTACTATAGACAACTGTTTATATTTGATTATCTAGACCGAACCAGGACTGTCTGTTGTTTTCTGCAGCGTAATTGCAGAAATAAGAGTTTATAAATCTACAAATCAGAATTTAAATGAAAACACAACTTGCCCACTCTCATCAGCACCCGTAGCCTGAAGTGTTCAATAACGATAGTTCATCCTCGCCTCCCAGCAACAGCCTGAAGCGTGCTTATCAAATGTGATTACGGGTGTTCCTCAAAACTTAGCAAGCTGCCCAAACTGGCTGCAAATGGGTTTGGCGAAATTGTGCAATTTAATTTTGAGGTTCTTCTCCGGTTATTATGTTGTCCATTCTAGTGCACGCTCCATTTATACGCATGGAAAATATGGTTCTTATCAGTATGCTCGGTTAAAAAATAGAGAATGTAAGTAGGCCTATTATTAATCATATTGATCAAGTGACACAAAAATCATGGCTAGTATTAACAGTGACTGTTACTTCCTGGTTAGGCTGTGGATTTTTGCACACACTTAACTTCTACATGTCGATTTTGTTATAAAAATGTAATTCATTATTTGAAATACCAAAAATATTTCTTAATTTAAATCACATTTCAGAGTAAATTAAAATATAAATAAATTAACGAAGTGGTCAAAACATTTTAATATAATCACCTCCCTATATCCAAAAATGTAATCCTCTCCAAATTCTTCCACCAGCCTCTTTTGGGCTTAAAAATCACTACAACAACAGGTGTAAAAATATGAATACAAATTAGATCATGAATACAAATATAAACAATAATAATGACTGAAAAATAAACCATGACCTATAGAAATGTTAACACAAATCTCACATTTTTGTTTCATAAAACAGCTACAACAGTGATTGTCAGGGACATTTTTTGATGTTCCCCTTTATTGTGAGAGATTGGACATTAACTTTATTACCACCTGCTTGTGAAATATCCAAACTGCAAATGCAGGAACCGTGTTTGGACTTTGCGGTGAGATAAGACATGCTTTTCAAACACCTTAGCGCAAAGACCTATTTCTCTGGAAAATACACAGCCTAGTCAAAAAGAAAAAGTAAAAAAAAAAGTTGCTTACTCTAATATGTTGTTGGACCGCCTTTGGCTTTGATTACGGCAATCATTTGTCTTGGCATTTCTTTTTAAAACCTTATGCAATGTCACAACATTTATTTCTATCACAAGTTGCATACATTTTTGGCCGAGATCTTGTATTGATGACGGGAGAGTCGAACCACTCCATAAAGTGTTCTCCAGCACATCCCAAAGACTTTCAATAGGGTTAAGGTCAGGACACTGTGGTGGCCAATTCATGTGTGAAAATGATCCTCATGCTCCCTGAACCACTCTTTCACAATTTGAGCTTGATGAATGTAGGCATTGTCATCCTGGAATATGCCTGTGCCATCAGGGAAGAAAAAAAATGCATTGATGGGATAAACTTGTCATTCAGAACATTCAGCAAGTCAGATGACTTAATTTTACTGCTGTATAACGTTGCTGAGCTACTGATCTACTGTCAGTTTTTTACGATGGTTAGTGATCACCGATCACAATCATTCCATATTTTTCCTGACCAAATCGCAAAGCTGATGGTTCACCACTATCCTTCCAGGTTTTAATAATGAGTTGGACAGTTCTTAACCCAATTCCAGTGATTTCAGCAATCTCCTTATTTGTTTTCTTTGCTTGATGGACAGTAACATCTTTTCCACGACCACGGGATACGTCTTCTGACATGGTTTTGTAAGAAATGAGAAGCTACACCGCATCATTTAGGGTTGAAAGATTTGTTGCCAGCTGAAACATATTAATCACTGCAATAATTATCCAATCATACAGTCTTAAGTATCTGCTTATTTAAATCCAAACAGCAACTTTTTTTTTTGGCCAGGCAGTGTAGCAAATTGCACTTTGCGATACTTCATTAACATACAGTACACCCACAGTTTGTGCGCATACACCCACAGATAGCGCGAACGCTCTCCCCCCCACGGCCACTCACGCACAAATTCACTGCATGGTCACTGCGTGCTTACGAAAGCAGAGCCTACATGTTTACACAGAAAAAGTGAGTATATACTTTTGATTTTAATTACATTTAATTTATCAAACTTTAATTTTTAAAATAAAGCACATTTTCAAAGCAAATCATATTCTTCACATTAAAATACAAAAGAAAAAACAAAAACACAATTTGCATTTGCTTTAACAACAATCATGAAATCAAGTGACATTTGTCACCCATGAAGAAAATGAATTTTATTTCACATAAAATAATAATTCCACCAAAGACTTAATAAAAAAAAAAAAAAAATTGTACACTGAAAAAAAATTCAAATATTAATCTGTAGGAAAAAGAATTCATGTCATTGTGAAGCAAATAATTCACAACAAAATGAGCTTCTCATACCATCTAAAAACATTCTATCCAATGTGTGCCTGGTTCCACCCACTTTGGCACTTGTCTTGGTGGTGATGTCAGTAGTCAGTGAGAGTGTATAGAAGAGATGGCTGAAGTTGAGTTGAAGTCAGTAACTCTGGCCCTGGCAGCCAATTTTGTCCTCAGTTCCCTGATTTCATCCATCAACTCCCTTTCCTTACAGTCAAGCTCCCCTCGGCCACGATCTAAAGAAACTATAAAGACGAGGTCATGACACACAGCTAACAAGGAAGCGTGTTGCTGCACAACAACTCAGTAGGAGTAACTCACCATTTCAGATGACCATTATGAAAGCTTATTTTTCTAATTTCAGAAAGTAATGATCAATCCCATAAAATCCCTTGATGAGCGCAATTTACATCCAAATGAATAAGGAAGTTGGGGTGGGACATATAGATGGTCTTTTTTTTTTTTTTTTTTACTTTTAAAGAGCCAACAAAAGCTTGCTTTGTCACTTGCTATTGCTAGTCAGAAGTGTGGTATTAGGGGATGTGTCACTCTCATTCGGGAGTGCATTAGATTTATCAACCTTTAGGGAGTACAATAGCTAATAGACATGGACTAAAAGCCACAGAACTCCATTTTGATTTCATGGGGTCTTCAAAATAATACTCACAGTAAGATGAATTATCTGAGGGGGACTGATTGTTCAAGGATATGTTGGTGGTCTTAATCTGGGGCTTGTGCAGCAGCCCTCTGGACGAGCAGGAAGATCGGAGCCTCTTTTCTTTCTGATGATCTACACGCATGCGCGCACACACACACACACACACACACACACACTATGAGAGGGCTGGAAACCCCTCAAAATGCATGATGATTACCAAATGTTGTTAGCATGTGTAAAGTTTAACAGACTCATTTATAATGATTCCTTCCCACAAAATTTCAAAGTACTTCTGTATTGCTATGGCACTATAAAATGTAACCGTAAGAGAAATAATTTGTTAAAATAAAAAATATTTGTGTGTGAATATTTTGCTTAACTCACTTAGTGAATCCTCCAGACTCTTTTGCAGCTTGCCTTGATGTTGCTTAGTCTCTGTTTCCTGAGAGATAAGTGACCTCCACTGGGCGTTTACAGCTGCCTGTCTTTCCTCATCCAGTTCAGCTTGTTTAGCTAACACATCATCCCACTGAGACCATACCGACATAACGTCATTGTTTTATTTCCAAGTGAATGATGTCTTATGAAACTGGTCTACTTGTTACCTCAAAAACAATGAAGGGGCGGTCACATTAGGCTTTGAGCATGCAATTTTTTTTTTTTGACAACTCAACGGACCAGGACATGATGTCATGGGTGAGCTTCTGGTTTTAGTAAATACCACTTCAAAAATAACAAAAAAAGAATGAATTGAGCCAAGAGATCAGTGTGTGACGTTTCGATCTTCTATTGGTCACGTGTCCTCTCGTCATGCAGATTCACAAATCAGAGTTCACCAAACTTGAACGTTGGTGCACAGTGACGTACAAAATGTATTTGCATGAGCTTGCGTTTCCAGTCTCTCGTGTTCGGATGCGTTTGAATGGAGCGCGAGTTGTAGTGTGAACGCCCCTTAAAATGTGTGCAGGTTAAGATTTCTCACCTGTTTTCCCTCCACTTCAACCATTAGCTGGACTATTTCTTCTTCCTTCGCACGTGTTTGCTTGCAAAGGTTTACCAGTTGATCTCTTTGCTTTTCCTGCCTCTCCTCTGTCTTCTGCAATCGCTTGATCACCTCGGCCTGCCAATCAGCATCCACTTCCATCTGCCCCACCTCTGCCAGAGACTCTTCCATTACCTAAAAGATGTTTAAAGCTTGTAATTGGTCTCATCAATTACCAACTGCAACATGCACGTTTGTTATTAATGAGAAAGAAAAGAAATTAAAAAGGAAATGGGAGATGGGTGGAGTGAATTGTCCGGCAAGATAATTAGGGTGCTTTCACACTTTCACTATTGGTGCACACCCGGGTTCATTTGACATCCAATTAGGGTTTGTTTGGATGATCTGAACACTGCTTTCCGAACTTGGGTGCACATCCGTGAACCGCACCAGAGTCTGCTTAAAAAGGTGGTCTGGGGTACGGTTTGCTGCTAAAATGAACACAATCGTCCTAAAAAAAAATATCAGAAATAAACCTCTTTTTTGCAGGCTCCCGATCGTAATTATTGTGGTATAATGCATTTCTCATGCCTGCTTGTTTCCAAATAAATTGCCATCAGACAAACGCTAACATTCTTCACATCATTGCATATTCAATTAGTCCGTGGCAGACAAACACAAGTCATTCTGTTCATAGCTATTGTTATTGGCAAAACCAAAGAGATGAATACTTTAATAACACTGTGACGCTGACATCTTCTTGAGTTGTTACCAAGATCCAGTGGTAAACTGCTGCTGCTTGTACTTACAATGATGATGCAATTGGACAGCGAATCAGACCCAAATAATATGATGTAAGCAGAGACCAGCGGGGGCAGGGGGAGGAAACTAATTCTAGTTTGGACCAAGCAATCGAACCAAGTGTGAAATCTAAGTAATAACTCAATAAGACATCAGATTCACAGTGTTATTAAAGTATTAATCTCTTTGGATTGCCACCAGACCTTTACATGCACAAGACAACACTTGTGTTTGTCTGCCACAGATGCAATGAATGTGCAATAGTGTGAAGAATGTTAGCGTTTTTCTGCCACGAGTCCGCAAATAAGTTGTGATGTGATGTGAAGAATGTCAGTTCCGCTCTGAAGGGGATTTATTTGGACACAAACAGGTATGAGAAATGCATTACAACATAATAATTGCAATCTGGAGCCTGAAAAGATGCAGATTATACGTTATTACAAGCAGTTCACTTCCGTGATTTGGTACGACTGCATTCATCATATCAGCAGTGAACCATAACCAGAGTTCACATTAACCATACTCTAAACCACCTTTTCAAATGGACTCAGTTCGGAAAACAGCATTCACATCATCCAAACTTTGACGTCATTCAAACTAGGGTGTGCACCAAGTGCTAGTGTGAAAGCAGCCTTAAGGCCCAAATATACTTCATATGAAATCAAAGAATGAACAGGTGTGACATCATTTAGAACAGAATCTGGCAAAAAGACTGTTTTTGCATTTGTTTTGGCGGTTCGTAACAGCTCTTGTGGGCAAACTTAGGAAAATGTAACAACTGCTAAATACCTTCTTGCTGCCATTGGTCCATGTCATTGGTATGTGTGACCTGAAGCTCCACCTACCTTGATGCCGACAGCTTATTCTGTTTATCTCATTGAGTCAGTCAAAATCAGTCATCAAGTACACACTGACATTTAGAGTTATAAGCAAGCTGGTGCAAATTTACCTACATCTGTACAATCGTCATACAATTTTTTTGTTTTGTTTAAAAAGTCTACTAAAGGAATCAAATCTACTCAAATGCCCATTCACTCATGTGCAGTGAAAGCCATTTACACATATTCCCAAAGTAATCCCATCATCATTCTTTTGTCTTTTTTCTGCACATTAACACTTTTATACACTGATTTTTGCAGCAGTATCAGTGTCATAAATGACAATAACAAAGTGTATCTGGCACATAATATGGCCGCATATAGCATGTTAGCGTACTAGTGCTATGAATTAAAAATGTAAAAAAGACAAATTAAACCTTTTCTACTACATATATATTACTTTAAATCAGAGTGGTTAAAACAGCTTCTTTTACTGATCTTGTGTGAATTCTACTCATAGATTGAGGCATAAAGTCATTTATAACACATTTTAGTGAAACATTAGTTTTACTGAGCATCCTCAGTTAAATGCTCCTCTAAACGCCACCCACAGCAGTGTGGCAGTCTGAATGCTCACAAACAGTAAACCGTTGCTCGACTGTTTAGAACTTCCTTTTACCTCTGAACAAAGAATGAATAAGAACATCTCTGAGAGTATATTTAAGCCATTAAAGAAATTGTTCACCCAAAATGATAATTCTCTCATAATTTACTCACCTTTAAGCCATCCCAAATGTGTATGTCTTTCCTTCTTCAACAGAACCAAAATAAAAAAATGTATAAGCAGATTTCAGCTCTGTATGGCCATACAATAAATGCGAATGGGTGCCATGATGCTGCTGGCGGTTTGACGGTCAAAAGGTCATATTTAGGCAGTATAAAAGTAATCCACATGACTCCAGTCGATCAATGAATGTCTTATGAAGAAAATCAACAGGTTTGTGTAAAATATAAATAGATAATTAAAACGTTATTAACTTTTAAATAAAGATTCCTGCCAGCAGCTGACGTGAAGCATGACTTAAGCGCGTCGGCGAGTTCACGCAAGAATTCTGAAGCGGTGCTTATTTACAACAGAAGAACGATCATCACACAAGAGTTCGGCTATTTCAAACAGCATCAGAGCTCTGGATAGAAGCGCTGATTTAAATGTTTGTAATCAACTTGTTTCTTACATAAACCTATCGATTCACTTCAGAAAACATTAGTTGAACAACTGGAGTCGCATGGAATACTTTTATGCTGCCTAAATGTTTTAGACCAAAGTGTTGGCATCTGTGTACTTCTATCTTATAAGGACCTGACAGAGCTCTATCTTATAAAAATCTTAATTTGTATTCTGCTGAAGAAAGACAGTTATACACATCTTGAATGGCATCAGGGTAAGTGAATAATGAGAGAATGTTCATTTTTGGATGAGCTATTCATTTAAAGGCACTCTAGGAAAACAGTTTAATCTTTGAATTGACAATTTTTACATTTAAGTGTCCAATATAGGATGTGCTTTACCAGTGTTATAAAACAAATTGTAGACACAAAGGAAGGATGGATGTCTTCATCTAGCGTTGATGATGCTGAAGTTTATTGCTGTGTAGCAGTGGCAGCATTTATTTTGTTTTCATAATCAAGCCATTTAGGTTATGCGGTCATTCTGATATCAGGTTAAGTGGGACTCACACTTTAGGGCAGAATAGTGTCATTTCGTACACCAGATTAATACTGTGGATGGCCAACACATTTTTTTTTTTATTAAACCTGCTTTATTGGCAACATATCTAAGACTAGGGCAATTTGTAATCCACTATGAGAGTTCATCTTTGTTTTAGAGCTATGTTTAACTTTTTTGGTAAACCTGATTTCAAAGAACCGATTAAGTGTAAATATTGGTTAGAAATACCGGTCAAACCAATTATCTCTAGTAGTAAGTAGGAAATACCCTCTTGTTTTTCTGGCTGAGATCAGCATCTGTTTCAATGAGATTGTGGAGGGTAGAATCTTCTATTTCAGCCCTGCGTCTCCGTGTTTCCACCTCCGCATTCACCTCCTGACTCACTTGCTCCTGCTCCTTGGCCAGTTGCTAAAAGGCCAAAAATGAAACGATCAGATAGATGCATGTATCTTGGCTAAACAGAAACTTGTCAAGAAAAAGTTGTTTAGAAAGTTTCTGTCTGGGCCAACCTGTTCAAAAAGGTGTCGCTGTGCATCCAGCTCCATCTGTCTTACTTCTATATCATGAACAGCTGTCGCCGTCTCCTGATCTCGCAGCACCATCTAAGTACAATAAAAAGACACAAATATTTACTCTTTCCTGCCTTCCTAAATACTTAAAATCTTTTTAAGTTTGTGAATACACAAATGTTGATACAGCCTCTTTTGAACCATTTTTGATGGCAGAGAAAAAAAAAACTACAAACTGGCCAAAGTTCCTCAATATTAACTTTTTGTTTATAGAACTAGTGAATAAAAGAAAAATCGAATTCGCAATCACGCTGTTGCACTAAATATCAGCACGGCTGTGATTTACCAGGGGCACTCTGCTTGCAGCCAAATCAGTGTAATATTGTGTGATATTACTTAACTGATTTACATAACAGTGAACGATTAAATGGGAACAGGAGTACAAAACCTTTCTCTGAATCTCATCATCAAGTCTCTGGAGCTGGATTCTGCGCTGATCCTGTTGGTGCTTTAGAAAACGTCTTCTGGCAGAGTCAATCAGATTGAGTTCCTTCACCTTTAGCTCACGCTTCATAGCAGCCAATCTAAGCACAGTACATTAATTCCGGTGAACTGCAAGTATGTCAAAGAGCAAAATTGAAATCCTGTATATGAAATGACACTGACCTAGCTCTCTGTTCTGCAAGTTTATTCTCCTCTTCCTGTAGGATCCTTCTATGTTGCTCCTCTCCTTGCACAAGCAGCTCCTGCTGTTTGTACCAGGCCTCAAACTCAGCCTGCTGTCTGACTGCCTCAGCATGCAGCTCCTGAACCTCCTGTCTATATGGAGAAACAAACAGACTTTTTTTTTTTTTTTTTTTTTAAAGTGCACAAGGTATTTTTCGAATTTTGGAATTTCACTTTTGTATGAAATTAAGAGGACAAAGATGTATAAAATTATGTACACTCACATATTATCTATATGTCATATCACTGACCTAGAAAAAGCAGTTTTATTTTACATTAAGGGTATGTATGGTGTGTTACATGGTGGCCGCTAAGTTGAGATCACATGACCAGCTGAACTCTACTCAGTATTACTTTATCTTGGCAAGTCCCCTTTATTGGACAATTTTGGTTGTGGAATAAATAAGAGATGAGGAGGTATGCTATATTTCAACAATGGCATCAGAAACCAGTAACTTGCTTTTGAATGATGCTACATTTACACCTTTGGCAGATGTACCATGCTCTACAAGTTAAGCTACAAGAACCTTATGTGTCAGTATAAATGCTGAACAACAGTGTCAAATCATTGTAGAAGACAAATAGTAGCCTGAATTTTTTTTTAAATAAATTAGAACAAGTTTTATAAAGGTATGAATGAAAGTTTGCACCTCTCTCTTAGATATTCCACTTCCTGATGACGGATCCTCTCGCGTTCTTGGGATTGGTACTCCACTATGAAGGTGGGGTATTTGTTAAAGATGGGGTACTGCCCCTGTGTAAGAGGTTCAAATTCACTCAGCGTGGAGCTGGGGTGGATGTCAGCAGGGGTGTTTTCCATCAGCCGATAGGCTTCTTTCAGCATGGCGCCAATGTCCAAGCTGTTCCGATGATGGAAAAAGTACTGGATAGGGGAACATTTTGGTAACATTTCATTTTAAATAGTTTATGTGACGCATATTATTTAATATGTACTTACAAACAACTCTTTGTAAATTACACCGCAAGTACATGTAGTTCATTAGTATTTATCAGATATCACGTATTTAAATAAACTGTAACATACACTGTAAAATAGTGTTCAATAAATAAAATAAAAACATGAGATGGGAGCACTCATATTTGGATGAACGTGTCTTTTAAGCCAAACTGTCTGTACATAAAGGTTAAACATACCGTGGAAAAATATATGTTTAAAATGACCTGTGAAGGCGAAATGTAATAGAGGAATAAAGTTCTACCTCAAAGTCCTTCTTGTCAGTACAAAGCAGCAGTGGTGCTCTGCAGCAGGTAACATAGGCCACCACAGCCATAAGAAGAAACGAGGGATGATTCGAGAAAACGTTGTCAAATAGTTTCAGCCACTCTTCTCTGATCAGTACCTCAGAGAACAGAGTTTCAAAAAGGGGCCATGCATACAGCTGGGGGAGAAAGTGTTCAAAATTAAAGGTAAGTAGTGATAGACCATTATATCTGCCAGGCCGATAAATCAGACGATATTTGGTAATATTAGGATTATTGGCATCAGCTGATAACTGTGTTCGATTGGCTAATTAATAGAAGTATTACAGACCCCTTGTGTCAGTTACAAAATCAATGAATAAAAGTTAATGGATGTTAAATAATTAAAAAATAATTTTTACTTCTCAATCATATTAAGTTTGAACAAATATGATTAAATATTGTAGAAAATAAGTATTTCACTTTAGACATTTTGTGTACATCCGATTTGCTGTTAAATTGTATTATGTATATTGGATTTATTTGAATCATTGGCCATCCTGCTCTCAAGACAATAGTATCGGGAAATCACGTGACACCATACGAGGATCGGGCATGTGAACAGCAAGCTCTGTGCAATTTGCTAGTTTTAAGTTGTATCCTTCCTCGTTTTGTAAGTCACTCTAGATAAATGCGTCTGCTAAATGAATAAATGTAAATGTAAAGTAAACGATATTGGTGGTTCTACAACTTCATCAGACTTAGCCACTGATTTAGACACATACGCAGGGTTGTCAAAAACAACCGTGGAAAAAAAGAACCCTCAGCTACTACATCTCAGAATGCGCAAATTGACTGGTTGGCAAAAACTGCATTAAAAGTTCTTTGACAGCCAATCAGAAGACTTGACAGTGGCCCCATTTATGTTTTATATTTACAGTGAATAGGAACATTTTCTGCAAACCAATCCATAAAAAGAAAAGTCACCTACAGCACCTTTAAAACAAAAGTACTCTGACACTTTCTGTTGTCAAACTTTGGGGAGCAAAATGTCCATATAGTAAAAAAATGCAAAAATGGCTAAGAAAAGCTCTAATATAATTTGATTGCAGATGCCACATGCTTTGATATTTTGTATCTACAGTAATACAATTATATTCAGTTATTTGAACTATGACTTAAGTGTCTGAAAGTGCCCAAATTAATTTTTAAACAATTGTGCAATATCTTTTACCTGTGAGGTAACACCACAGGCAACAAAATGCTGAAGCAGCTCTCTATCATGATGGGCCAGCACATTCTCAGCCAGGTTCAGAACATTAAGTGGAGGGTTCGGAAAGTACTCAAACCAGTGCTGGCACCAGTTCACTGTAAAAGAAGAGTCCAAAACTTTTAAAGTCACTTGCTTAAGGATTTAATCATTGAGCTATTGCTAAAGAGTCACCCAATTCTGCACTAGTTCATCTTCACCTACCAATGACTGTGGCCACTACTTCAAAGCAGATCAGTGGATTGTTCTGGAACAGTTTGACAAATGGAAAGGCCAGTAGAGGGAGATAATCTGTCTCACCAAAGACGGCTGCCCAGTGAGCAAGGGCAGAAAGCACTCTGAAATTTTAAATGACATACATAAATATCCGTTTAATGTATTATTTATCCTTTGGGAAATATCATTTGCACAAGTCTCACATTAAACTATCCAAACACACAAGTCAACATAACACAAAAAGAGATCAATATTTAGGTCAAGAGCAATATGGATTCATCAGGATAATACACAAATAAAATTCACAATTTCTACGCAATAAAACATATTAAAATAGTTAAGTCACAAACTACGAGTTTAACCAATATACTGCTACAGGAATTAACGAGTTTCTAAATCTTTAAATTCTATATCTATGCCCTGATTGCATAAGAACTGGGTCCGCCACTCCACAATAGAGGCAAAGTTTGTTATTAAGTCTCCTTCTCCTATCGTGTCAGATGGGTGGAATTCACTTGCATGAGTTCCTTGTCCAGTGGTTTGGATATGGTGATGGGTGGTGGAATGGTTACAGGTTCTGCAGAACACTGCTGAAGGTGTCGATTAATGTAAATGGAGTGCTGAAAGAGACATTCCAATCCCAGTGAGTCGTCAACACCAGCGAGGTGTATTTGGAGCCTACTATTCAGCCCCTGGCGATAACGCATTAAAGCAGGCTAATTCCAATGGCTAGCAGTGGCAAGAATGCGGAAATGAAGAACATAAGCAGAGATGGACAGACTGCCCTGCTAAAGCCATCTGAGCTGTTCACTGGCATGAGAACCCACAGCGGATGGTTCAAAGACTTCTTTGAAGTGGGTGGTGAAGGCATGGATCGATTGTCTGACGGAACCTCCTTGTTTCCATATGGACTCCTCCCACTGTAGGGCCTTTCCAGTGAGAAGAGAGATGATGAAAGTGATTTGAGCATTCGATGGGGAATTGCTGAGGCTGCGTTTCGAATGCCAATGAGCACTGGAGCAGAAAGCCACTGCACTCTTCTGCAAAACCCACATAGCTTGTTGGTGTTGCTAGAGAACTGGATGATGCTGAAGCAGGAGGTGGAAGGAGCAACTGAGTGGGATTGTGTGGTGGAGTGGCCAAAGATGTGGGATTTGGATTGTGATTAGACTGTGTAGAATCACCATGCTAGGCTCTAAGAATTTTGTCCAGGAGATGCCGAATCTCATGGGAGTGTCTCCCTGTGTTGCTGGAACTGCTGATTGTGGACTGCCAGCAAAACTAAGAGAGACGCAGATCCTGCTGAATTCATAATGTTGGTCTAGTATTCTGTCAAATCAGATGAAGCTAGCAGAATATACAGGAACCCAAATGCAGGTTTATTAACACAAAAGAAACACGAGTAAACGCCAACTGAAGACCTGTAATTAAAACAAAAAACAAAAGGCTCAGCACAAAGAGAAAATCACAAATGGATCAGGAAGTCGATCTAGACAAGACAATGAAGAGTACTTGGTGTGAGTATATATATATATATATACTCACACCAAGTACTCTTCATTGTTTTGTCTAGATCGACTTCCTGATCCATTTGTGATTTTCTCTTCGTGCTGAGCCTTTTGTTTGTTGTTTTAATTACAGGTCTTCAGTTGGCGTTTACTCGTATACACACACACACACACTGATGAGATTGTTAACAAATGTCAGGTTTGGATGATTACAATTCTGGAGAGTTGGAGCGGGAAACGTGGGGGTGGAGCCGACACATAACTGGTCCATTTCCTTTTTAGCTGATTCATGATTACTGTGTACAAATTTATAAAATAATTTTATAGAGATTGCTGGGGCAGATTTGATACATGTTAATGTATAAATGCCTCCAGCATAAATTTCAATGAACAGACTGATGTTTCAATGCTGATTTGCTCTGTTTTACTCTGAGCAAGCACTTACAAATAGCAATATCTAGCCGATTAAATATTTTAGAGCAGAGAAAAACTAGAAAACAAATGTGATTCCTATAGATATTTCCATTACTATTTCCAAGATTTTACTAGTAATTTCCATTTATTTTCCAGGGCTGGAAATCACAATATTAAACTTCACTAATATTTTCCCTGTATATGCCAGCATAATTTTATACAAAACAAAAGAAACATAGAGGGATACACAGGGCTTGACATTCATATTCTGTATATATCTAACCAATATCTTTTCTTCGATACATTAATTGACAAAATGAATCATGTTTTTTGTCTACCTCTGTAGGCCTCTCTGCAGTTTGTGGCTTTTGATGGGGAACCGTTCCTGAAGGGACATGTATGCAGAGTACAAGCCTTTGTTGGTCAAACTGCTGAAAGCTGCATGGTTCTCAGGCAGATGCAACAGAGAACGCCAAATAAACATCCTGCACAATGTAAATGCAAAAACAAACCACACGCACCACATTTCATAAAGCTGGTCACATTAAAATAACCAAACATTGTGTCAACAAAATATTTATTTTAAATGTAACCTGTATTTGGCTGGGAATTCCCCAAATGCTCTCAGTAATGCTTGTAGTCTTTTCCTATTCAGGCCATTGGGCAAATCAATCTATGTGAGAAGGAAAATAGATAATTGTAATCTGGTCAGCTGTAATAGTAAATGGTCTGCACTTATATAGTGCTTTTTTAACCTTTGCGGTTTTCAAAGCCCTATACACTGTGACTCATTCACCCATTCACACACACCAATGACGGCAGAGCAGCCATGCAAGGCGCTAGCCAGCCATTGGGAGCAACTTGGGGTTCAGTGTCTTACCCAAGGACACTTCGGCATGTGGGCCAGGAATCGAACCACCAACCCTGTGATTAGTGGCCAACCCGCTCTGCCACAGCTGCCCCTTCAAGTTAGTGTTTTTAAACTTAATAGGTGTTTAATGCTTTACCATTTTACCAGACCAAAGGAAAAAAATGAACCTCTTTGTTATCCAGTGTAGAAGCAGTGGGCCGTGGGAGTACTTTGGTTTGGATTCTGCGTCCTGATGTTTTGACCGGATGCTGACCTGTTCCCGTTTGCACCTTCACTTTCAAACAGAACCCCTCATTGCTGTTGCCTTTTGTGACCTTTTTCAACAAAGGCTGAGGAGGCTACACACACACACACACACACACACACAAACACACTTATATTGAAAAGTCAAAAGCAGATATTCTGTAGTAACAGCAATTAATTGCATGCCAAAAAACTAATCAAGGCAGTATATGCAAAAAGAACATTTACCTGACTGATATCTGGTGTAAGACTTCGTACGTCATAGATTTTAAGTGCACCACTGTCCATTACAGCAACAATATGATGGCCCTTAGGACTAATGCTTGCTGAGGAGATGGCATCCTCATGAGACCCTATTTCAAAGATCTGCTTGCATGTCTGAATATTAATGAAGCGCATGATGCCTTCTTGGCTCAAAACACCCAGAGTCTGAGGAAAAAGCATTTATGAAATATTCGTTATTTTCATAATAACCTTATGAACTACTAATAAACAGTAACTTATTAGTACCTGGTTGGATCCACCATCAAAACTATCTGGCAGGAAATCCAGGTATCTTACTGTCCTGACTTTTGGAGACATTTGGATAACTCTCAACAGCTGTTGGCTCTCCAGGCACCACAAGTGGACTAAATTGGAGCGTCCAGCTGCAGCAAGTGTTTTTCCATCTCTACAAAAAAAAAAACAAACAAAAAAAAGATTACATCCAGCACACAAGTGGGTACCTCACTCATAGTTTTTGGTCAAAGTGCAAAAGTCAATAGCAACAGTCTTACTGAGTAACAGCAAATGTCCTGTAGTGTATTCTGGGCCCATCCTGTGGAACAGGCAGCTGATACTTGCAAAAAAGTGTGTCGCTCTCCCAAGCAAAAATTGAGTCATCACTAAAGCAACTGAGAATAGTGTTACTGTGTGGGAGAAAAAACACCTAAAACAAACAGCAGAACAAACACAGGATTGAGGCCTTTATCCACACCTTTTGAACAATTAGTTTCCATGATTTATGTACAATCGTTTTTTTTCCATACCAGTGTATTATAATGGTATAATATATCCAGTGCTGGGTAGTAATGGATTACATGTAATCTGGATTACATAATCATATTACAAAACTCAAGTACTTGTAATTGGATTAAATGACATTAAAATATTCGTAATTGGACTACAGTTACTTTTCATTGTTAATAATTTATTGATAATTTCCATATCAATATCATCATATTCTTAACCCAAAGTGCATTTTGAGCATGTGCTCCTTTTTCATCACAACAACAATATATGCACCTCAGCTAAGGAATAGGTGATGGACTATTAATAAGTAGTAAAGGTTAACATAAGTGTGACACAGTTTTGAGCTGTTATCTTTGACCCAGCAGTGTCATTGCTGTTGCTGTTTTAAGCACTTAAAATTAACTAGATATGTTTAAAAAAAACTACCTTACTACCTCTTACTACCAATGGTGTGCAGCTCACACATTGACCTTAATTGTTTCACAGGATCTAGTGAATGTCATCTCTAAAGATCCTGCCCACAGGGTACACAATAGTTTAACTACAAAATAAGCAGCAATATGGAAAAAAGCCCATCGCTCTACTGTTGCCCACTGCATGAAACTTGACATAAAACCTGACACAACTGTTCCTCGTGTGACTAAGTGGAACTCCGCCATTTTAAAATATTCTGCTCTTTAGAATATTCTTGCCGTCCAAAAGATAATATCTTGCACCTCATCTTTGTAATTGGAGATGGATTATTGGGAAGCAGTAAGGGTTAAGTGTTTCAGTGTTTTTACAGTTGAAGTCAGATGTTTACATACACCTTAGACAAATACATTTAAACTCAGTTTTTCACAATTCCTGACATTTAATCATAGAAAACATTCCCTGTCTTAGGTCAGTTAGGATCACTACTTTATTTTAAGAATGTGAAATGTCAGAATAGAGAGAAGAATTTATTTCAGATGTATTACTTTTATCACATTCCCAGTGGGTCAGAAGTTAAATTGTTTTAAAGGTAAAGCCTTTAAATTGTTTAACTTGGGTCAAATATTTTGGGTAACCTTCCACAAGCTTCTTACGATAAGTTGCTGGAATTTTGTCCCATTCCTCCAGACAGAACTGGTGTAACTGAGTCAGGTTTGTAGGCCTCCTTGCTCGCACACACTTTTTCAGTTCTGCCCACAAATTTTCGATCGAACTGAGGTCAGGGTTGTGTGATGGCCACTCCAATACCTTGACTTTGTTGTCCTTAAGCCATTTTTCTACAACATTGGAAGTGTGCTTGGGGTCATTGTCCATTTGGAAGACCCATTTGCGACCAAGCTTTAACTTCCGGGCTGATGTCTTGAGATGTTGCTTCAATATATCCATATAATTTTCCTTCCTCGTGATGCCATCTATTTTGTGAGGTGCACAAGTCCCTCCTGCAGCAAAGCACCCCCACAACATGATGCTGCCACCCCCATGCTTCACGGTTGGTGTTCTTCGGCTTGCAAGCCTCAATCTTTTTCTTCCAAATATAGCCATGATCATTGTGGCCAAACAGTGACATTTTTGTTTCATCAGACCAGAGGACATTTCTTCAAGATCTTTGTCCTCATGTACACTTGCAAACTGTAGCCTTTTTTATGTGGCTTCTTTATGGTGGTTTTGGAGCAGCGGCTTCTTCTTTGCCGAGGTACCTTTCAGGTTAAGTCAATATAGGACTTGTTTTTATTGTGGATATAGATACTTGTCTAGCTGTTTCCTCCGGCATCTTCACATGGTCCTTTGCTGTTGTTCTGGGATCGATTTGGACTTTCATATGAAACTACATTCATTTCTAGGAAACAGAATGCATGTCATTCCTGAGCAGAATGATGGCTGCATGGTTCTGTGGTTTATTGTTTGTACAGAAGAAAATGTTACCTTCCGGTATTTGGAAATTACTCCTAAAGATGAATCAGACTTGTGGAGGTCCCCGATTTTTTTTTTATTCTGTGGTCTTGGCTGATTTCTTTAGATTTTTCCATGATGTCAAGCACTGAGGCCTTAAAATACATCCACAGGTGCACCTACTATTAGAAGCTAATTGGCTAATTGCCTATTGACATAATTTTCTGGAACTTTCCAAGTTTTAATGACTTCAACCTAAGTGTAAGTAAACATCTGACTTCAACAGTATATGAAAACTTTGACCTAGGCAACGTTGTTGCTGTTGATTTTACGGTCATTAATTTTAGTTCATTTATGATCATTTTATGTTGATATTATGGTCATTAATGCTGCTATTGTTTTATGCACTTAAAATTAACTTCACATCTCAGCTTTTTTAAACTTTGGCCATGTACTGTCATTACTGTTAGATTAATGTTTATTTCACTCATGTAATGATTTCTTTTTGTGAGGCACTTAGTAATACTGTAATAAAATAGCTTCCTCTTTGTACTTTTATGTTAAAATGTTTATCCTACTCAAATACATAAAAAATAAACGAAATAGGTTGAAAGTAATCAGATTAGATTACTCCAAAAATGTAATATATGAGATAGCATTTTGTCATAATATATCTCATATAACCCACCCCAAAACAGCACATGCTAGTGAAACAAAGTGAGTGGTCCCCCTACATGTCAGTGAAATGGCTCCTGACTTTAGGCCTAGATATACTTACGGGAAGTTCTTCTTCATTCTACGTTCAGGTGTACAAAGGAGTTCTAAACAGCCAAACAACGGCATACTATTTCTGAACAATCAGACTCTCGATTTTGACTGACTGAACAATGTAAACAGAATTAGCGGTCAGCCTCAAGGTAGGTGGAGCTCCAGGTCACACCTACTGATAATGTGGACCAATGGCAGTAAGAAGGTGTTTAGCAGCTTTTTCCCTAAAAGTTCGCTCAGGCGAGCTGTAATGAACCTCTGAAACTAATGTAAAAACGCTTCTTTTTGGCCAGTTTTAGTTCTAAATTACATCACATATGAAGTATATCAGGGCCTTAAGTTGTGGTTCTTGGTCAGTTTAGGCAGCAATACTGCCCAGACCATTTGCAGCAGACAAAAGCTTGGCTATGTGAGACAAAGCTTTCCATGACTGTGGAAACACTGATATTTGTTTAAAGATAAATAACTTGCGACCCTTGATGTGGTATGTCTAACCTTTTGTATGCCAACTGATTGCCGAATATTGAGCTTTGCACTTTCATACGAAACTACATTCATTTCTAGGAAACAGAATGCATGTCATTCCTGAGCAGAATGATGGCTGCATGGTTCTGTGGTTTATTGTTTGTACAGAAGAAAATGTTACCTTCCGGTATTTGGAAATTACTCCTAAAGATGAATCAGACTTGTGGAGGTCCCCGATTTTTTTTTTATTCTGTGGTCTTGGCTGATTTCTTTAGATTTTTCCATGATGTCAAGCACTGAGGCCTTAAAATGCATCCACAGGTGCACCTACTATTAGAAGCTAATTGGCTAATTGCCTATTGACATAATTTTCTGGAACTTTCCAAGTTTTAATGACTTAAGTTTTAGGCCAAGTTTTAATGACCTAAGTGTAAGTAAACATCTGACTTCAACAGTATATGAAAACTTTGACCTAGGCAACGTTGTTGCTGTTGATTTTACGGTCATTAATTTTAGTTCATTTATGATCATTTTATGTTGATATTATGGTCATTAATGCTGCTATTGTTTTATGCACTTAAAATTAACTTTTAACTTTAACAGTTTAGTCATTACTGTTAGATTAATGTTTATTTCACTAATGTAATGATTTCTTTTTGTGAAGCACTTAGAGGAAGCTATTTTATTACAGTCTTTATTACTTTGTACTTTTATGTTAAAATGTTTATCCTACTCAAATACATAAAAATAAACGAAATAGGTTGAAAGTAATCAGATTAAATTACTCCAAAAATGTAATATATGAGATAGCATTTTTGTCATAATATACAGTGGGTACGGAATGTATTCAGACCCCCTTAAACGTTTCACTCCTTGTTATATTGCAGCCATTTGCTAAAATCATTTAAGTTCATGTTTTTCCCCTCATTATTGTACACACAGCACCCCATATTGACAGAAAAACACAGAATTGTTGACATTTTTGCACATTTATTAAAAAAGAAAAACTGAAATATCACATGATCCTAAGTATTCAGAGCCTTTGTTCAGTATTTAGTAGAAGCACCCTTATGATCTAATACAGCCATGAGTCTTTTTGGGAAAGATGCAACAAGTTGTTCACATCTGGATTTGGGTATCCTCTGCCATTCCTCCTTGCAGATCCTCTCCAGTTCTGTCAGGTTGGATGGTAAACATTGGTGGGCAGCCATTTTCAGGTCTCTCCAGAGATGCTCAATTGGGTTTAAGTCAGGGCTCTGGCTGGGCCATTCAAGAACAGTCACGGAGTTGTCGTGAAGCCACTCCTTCGTTATTTTAGCGGTGTGCTTAGGGTCATTGTCTTGTTGGAATGTGAACCTTCAGCCCAGAGCACTCTGGAGAAGGTTTTCGTCCAGAATATCCCTGTACTTGGCCGCATTCATCTTTCCCTCGATTGCAACCAGCCTTCCTGTCCCTGCAGCTGAATAACACCCCCATAGCATGATGCTGCCACCACCATGCTTCACTGTTGAGACTGTATTGGACAGGTGATGAGCAGTGCCTGGTTTTCTCCACACATACCGCTTAGAATTAAGGCCAAAAAGTTCTATCTTGGTCTCATCAGACCAGAGAATCTTATTTATCACCATCTTGGAGTCCTTCAGGTGTTTTTTAGCAAACTCCATGCGGGCTTTCATGTGTCTTGCACTTAGGAGAGGCTTCCGTCGGACCACTCTGCCATAAAGCCCCGACTGGTGGATGGCTGCAGTGATGGTTGACTTACTACAACATTCTTCCATCTCCCGACTGCATCTCTGGAGCTCAGCCACAGTGATCTTTGGGTTCTTCTTTACCTCTCACCAAGGCTCTTCTCCCCCGATAGCTCAGTTTGGCCGGACGGCCAGCTCTAGGAAGGGTTCTGGTCATCCCAAACGTCTTCCATTTAAGGATTATGGAGGCCACTGTGCTCTTATGAACCTTAAGGGCAGCAGAATTTTTTTTGCAACCTTGGCCAGATCTGTGCCTTGCCACAATTCTGTCTCTGAGCTCTTCAGGCAGTTCCTTTGACCTCATGATTCTCATTTGAAATCATATCAGTATAATCAAACACAGCTGGACTCAATTGAAGGTGTAGAACCATCTCAAGGATGATCAGAAGAAATGGACAGCACCTGAGTTAAATATATGAGTGTCACAGCAAAGGGTCTGAATACTTAGGACCATGTGATATTTCAGTTTTTCTTTTTTAATAAATGTGCAAAAATGTAAACAATTCTGTGTTTTTCTGTCAATATGGGGTGCTGTGTGTACAATAATGAGGAAAAAAAATGAACTTAAATGATTTTAGCAAATGGCTGCAATATAACAGAGTGAAAAATTTAAGGGGGTCTGAATACTTTCCGTACCCACTGTATCTCATATAACCCACCCCAAAACAGCACATGCTAGTGAAACAAAGTGAGTGATCCCCCTACATGTCAGTCAAATGGCTCCTGACTTTAGGCCTAGATATACTTACGGGAAGTTCTTCTTCATTCTACGTTCAGGTGTACAAAGAAGTTCTAAACAGCCAAACAACGGCATACTATTTCTGAACAATCAGACTCTCGATTTTGACTGACTGAACAATGTAAACAGAATTAGCGGTCAGCCTCAAGGTAGGTGGAGCTCCAGGTCACACCTACTGATAATGTGGACCAATGGCAGTAAGAAGGCGTTTAGCAGCTTTTTCCCTAAAAGTTCGCTCAGGCGAGCTGTAATGAACCTCTGAAACTAATGTAAAAACAGCTTCTTTTTGGCCAGTTTTAGTTCTAAATTACATCACATATGAAGTATATCAGGGCCTTAAGTTGTGGTTCTTGGTCAGTTTAGGCAGCAATACTGCCCAGACCTTTTGCAGCAGACAAAAGCTTGGCTATGTGAGACAAAGCTTTCCATGACTGTGGAAACACTGATACATGTTTAAAGACAAATAACTTGCGACCCTTGATGTGGTATGTCTAACCTTTTGTATGCCAACTGATTGCCGAATATTGAGCTTTCTCTTTCTCTGGAAGGTGTCAATGTCCCAGAGCTGAGCTGTGTCTGATGAAGTGCTGATGGCATAACAGCCTGAGCTGTGCACAGACAGGGAAGAAACAGCACCCTCATGACCCCGCATCCAACTCACCAACTGTCTGGTGTCTGTGATAATAAGAGTGAACAATAGATGAGGCATTATTCTTGATGGGGCACACTCTCTTCATGAGAACGCTATAATTAAATCTCACCCTTACCTTTGTCGAAGCATTTAATGGAATAATCAGCAAGAGCAACCAGGAACTCAGTCGTTCTTCTCAAGTTGAAGGCTAATGCAGTACATGCTTGCCCTGTTTTCTGGACCAACTTAAATCTTGGGTATGGTAGCGTGAGAGTAATAAGAATCTACAGTTGACATCTAATGATAAATCAAAAGCAAAACACGTATGAAAAGTTAAAGGAAATAGACATCTATACCTGTTCCTGCTAATGTCAAACACATAGATATGGCCATGATGGTCACCAGCGATAAACGACTCCCCTGTAGTGTCAAAAGCCACATGCAGCATTCGAACCGTCTTGGTTTGACGAGCAGACGCGCTACGAATCAGAGTGACTAAAGCGCTGAAAGAGAACGGGCATTTAGAGCACAGACAAAACAAACAAACAAACCAAAAAAATATTAAGACAATATCTGAAACAGTCACAGCGATGAAAATTTAACAAAATTTGACATCGCCCGGTGTGACTGACACTTTTCTCAATGTTTACAATAGTTTGCGCCAAGCTGGTACTTACCCAAATTTTGATGTTACTAATTTTCGGTGCCATATTTTCCCTTCTTCTCTAGATCCAATATCTGTAACTTGCATGTTGAGATTCGAGGTAATCACCGCGCACTTACAAGCAAACACACATCCGCCTACACATGCATCGCAGCGGGAGATTCAATCACGGCGAAAGAACATCCATTAATTATCTGATTAAGCAATGATGGTCTGCATACCCGTTATTAGACCTTAATCTCATGTCAAGACAACTTCAATAATAGCAAATGAAATCATTCATTCATGGCAGTATTTGTTAAATTATGGCAATAAAGAATCAGTCAGAATCTACTGGAAGACGAAAGTTTCAGTTAGAGGAAGTGACGCTTGTAAACACTTATTGGCATTATGGGTATTGGAGTCGTTGAAGGAAATGTCACGTGGCCTGGCTTGATAAAGTAAAACAGGAAATGGTATGATTTTTGAGTGTTCAAATTGACACCAGTTTGTAGGGGCGTCATGCACCTAGTTTTGAATGGGCATGACACTTCTTTATATTTGAGCTGTTGATTAAATGAGCAAAAATAAATGCATACCCCTTTTATATTTTATTGTTTAATGTGAAGACACTTTTACAAAACAAATTATGCGGTCATAGCTTTAATACTAGATGCCTATACAAACAATGCTTAATCTAAAACATGACATATCAAGTTTCATAGCATTAAAAAAAGAAATGTAGAAATATATAAATTATGTTTTTTTTAATAAAACTAATAACATTTTACAAATACATTCACATTTACTTACATTACACCTAAATGGCACTGTTCCTCTAGTACTGCAAATAACAAGGACTTAATAATAGATAAGTGGCATAATAAGATTAAGTGTAAAGACTATATCAACAGGTATCATCCACATTAGGCCTCAGCCATCATCAGTCAACACTGTGTCAAAGTGCATTCCAAATACATAATATAAAAATACAGAACATTCAGAAAGTCCACAGGATTAACATTGTTCAGCTGAACAGGAGCCCAACCCACACAGTACAGAAGAAAAGTCTCCCTGAACCAACATTCAAAAACATATTAGCACCATAACTATTCTTATGGGAATACCCTGAGAAGTAAATACAGAATAACTATTGAAACATCTGGATAGTCTGTCATAAATCAATAGATTTTACGGTTACAAATATCATTGAAAACAAGACTGGAAGCAACATTTATATAAGATCAAGGAAAGCTTAATAGTGACTGCATAACTAATTGCAGTGTTTGTTGTTAAATGGAATATAATTCCTGACATTTCTTTTGAAGACTAACATTGATGTACCCATTACAACATTAGTCTCAAAGTACTGTGAAACAGTTATGTTCAGTAGCAAGCAGGGCAGTATTAAATAACATTGCCACATCAAGTCACACATGTTCAGAACAATTCATAAAGGATAATGTTTCAATGAGTCAATATTTGGCAGTACATGTTAAGCACCTGAACATGGGGTTGTACATGATCCTTCATGCAAGACCTCTTCAGTGTAGAATCATGTGTCTGGCCCATTAAGAAGAGTTGACAAACTGCAACTTAACCATCCATATTTGGTGCAATCTCTGTATATTCGTCAGCTTCTGAGCTATTGCTGACAACCATGCTGTTGTGGTCCCCTATGATGATATACTCTAGATGGGAGCTCTTCACATTAATGCTGTTGCCACTCAGCGTGTCCTGCGTTGGGATTATGGGGTCATGGCTCTGACTATCTTCCATTTCATCTACTGTTTAAAAAAATCGTGATCATTAATTTGTATGTATTAATACAACATTATGTATTGATTATGTATGATCATACATAACGGAATCCAAAAAATAAGATCAAGATCATGTCATTAAGAATTTATATATAACAGCTTATTTATAATGTATTTCTATTTACATAAAGTATACTATACAATTGTTCAATTATATTATAGTAATATAAGTATTATACAATATAAGTACTTACAGTATTCTTTGTATAAATTAATATATTAGTATAAGTACACTGTTAAGTGTGAAGTATTTTTGTTTTGAGGAGCAAGACAAGCAGATAATTTGCCTTAATTTCAAAACCTCTTACCATTAATTGTATCATTCTGAGAAAGCAAACAATGCTGGTCACAGGTAATGCATTGGCTGTTATTGTTCCCAATAATGCAGTTGGTGAGGGAAGAGTTTTGTAGGTTTATAATACAAGGTGGATGTGGCCCTTGTTTTTCTATAAAACAAGAAGACAAAAACAAAAGACAATTGTAAGAGCACCAGTACAACACATGTGAAACAGAAATACAAAGCAATTACGTAGTCACTACTACTTTGGGAAGTAAGAAAGTGAGCAGTTTCCATTATAATAACTTTTATACTAAAGGTGTGTGAGAAATTGGTGGTCTCAGGGCCAGGGTTATGATTTCAGGGGCCCCAAGCAACTGTCCAGATGGGGGGTCCCTTTCGGCACACAACCAGGGAAATTACATAAAAGTGATTTTATATCATCATTTTAAAATAATTTTTAACAGCCAATTATTCTGAATTTCTAGTAGCCAAGTACATTAAAAATGTTTATTGTAATAAAAATCTAAATAAAGAAAATTAATGCACGTTTTTCATAGTGTTTCCACTAAATGAACACAAGGAATGAATATACAGTGAGGAAAATAAGTATTTGAACACCCTGCTATTTTGCAAGTTCTCCCACTTAGAAAACATGGAGGGGTCTAAAATTGTCATCGTAGGTGCATGTCCACTGTGAGAGACATAATCTAAAAAAAAAAATCCAGAAATCACAATGTATGATTTTTAACTATTTATTTGTATGATACAGCTGCAAATAAGTATTTGAACACCTGTCTATCAGCTAGAATTCTGACCCTCAAAGACCTGTTAGTCTGCCTTTAAAATGTCCACCTCCACTCCATTTATTATCCTAAATTAGATGCACCTATTTGAGGTCATTAGGTGCATAAAGACACCTGTCCACCCCATACAATCAGTAAGAATCCAACTACTAACATGACCAAGACCAAAGAGCTGTCCAAAGACACTAGAGACAAAATTGTACACCTCCACAAGGCTGGAAAGGGCTACGGGAAATTGCCAAGCAGCTTGGTGAAAAAGGTCCACTGTTGGAGCAATCATTAGAAAATGGAAGAAGCTAAACATGACTGTCAATCTCCCTCGGACTGGGGCTCCATGCAAGATCTCACCTCGTGTGGTCTCAATGATCCTAAGAAAGGTGAGAAAACAGCCCAGAACTACAGAGGAGGAGCTGGTCAATGACCTGAAAAGAGCTGGGACCACCGTTTCCAAGGTTACTGTTGGTAATACACTAAGACGTCATGGTTTGAAATCATGCATGGCACGGAAGGTTCCCCTACTTAAACCAGCACATGTCAAGGCCCGTCTTAAGTTTGCCAATGACCATTTGGATGATCCAGAGGAGTCATGGGAGAAAGTCATGTGGTCAGATGAGACCAAAATAGAACTTTTTGGTCATAATTCCACTAACCGTGTTTGGAGGAAGAAGAATGATGAGTACCATCCCAAGAACACCATCCCTACTGTGAAGCATGGGGGTGGTAGCATCATGCTTTGGGGGTGTTTTTCTGCACATGGGACAGGGCTGACTGCACTGTATTAAGGAGAGGATGACCGGGGCCATGTATTGCGAGGTTTTGGGGAACAACCTCCTTCCCTCAGTTAGAGCATTGAAGATGGGTCGAGGCTGGGTCTTCCAACATGACAATGACCCGAAGCACACAGCCAGGATAACCAAGGAGTGGCTCTGTAAGAAGCATATCAAGGTTCTGGCGTGGCCTAGCCAGTCTCCAGACCTAAACCCAATAGAGAATCTTTGGAGGGAGCTCAAACTCCATGTTTCTCAGCTGACAGCCCAGAAACCTGACTGATCTAGAGAAGATCTGTGTGGAGGAGTGGGCCAAAATCCCTCCTGCAGTGTGTGCAAACCTGGTGAAAAACTACAGGAAACGTTTGACCTCTGTAATTGCAAACAAAGGCTACTGTACCAAATATTAACATTGATTTTCTCAGGTGTTCAAATACTTATTTGCAGCTGTATCATACAAATAAATAGTTAAAAAATCATACATTGTGATTTCTGGATTTTTTTTTTTAGATTATGTCTCTCACAGTGGACATGCACCTACGATGACAATTTCAGACCCCTCCATGATTTCTAAGTGGGAGAACTTGCAAAATAGCAGGGTGTTCAAATACTTATTTTCCTCACTGTAAATATAATAATAAATATAATTAATACACAAATACAGCAATTATTAAGGCTATATTTATCTACATATATTTTTACAATTTTGTTTGTAAATGAACAGGGTGTGCCAAAAACAAATGTACAACTTCTAGGTGTGGGTGAGAAACTGGTCAATATTTAAGTCATTTGTTCCTGTAAATCTTGACCTTAGCTGCTTGATACGCCATCTAGCACTCTGCAGACTCTAAAAGTAAGTGTAATCGAGCTTGAAATAATGATCTGTCCTATAGACTAAAATAAAGTGTTTTGGCAGCACGAGGGAGAACTACACAATATTAGGCAGGTGGTTTTACTGTTGTGGCTGATCGGTGTGTAGCGACTGGGGGAATCAATGAAGGAATCATTAACTCGGCAGGTTCCGAACAAACAAGAACTTACTGTTGAAACTCCCCTAATTACTGAAATAGCGCCAACTAGTCTCCACAAGCACAATAAATGTATTGACAAAGAGACAATGAACTATTGACAGAGAACCGCATGTGACATCCGCATGCTCACCACGTGCTTATCGTGTGGACAGGAAGGGGAAACTTTGAACGCAACAATGTGTGTGTGTGTGTTTTTCAGTTAAACACAGAACTGCATATTGCTAATGAAATACGTGTAATCCCTGTATGTTGTGTATTTCTGAGGTATATCAAACTCGTTAGAACTGTTTCGTTGTATGTTTTAAACTCTGAGGCCTCATATTTAATAGCCGAAGAGTGTATATTCCTTTCTAAGTGTACTAAATACACGTTCCTTGGTATCAAATTAAACCTTACGACTTGTCCTAGTTGAATATAAATATAACATTACCTTAGAATGGTGTTCTGCTAGGTATTAACAATCTTTTGAGTTATTCAAACCAAAGCCAGACCCGGTCATAAGAAACATGCAAATGAGCCGTGACGGAACAAAGGAATCATTCTCCTGCCCAAAGAAAGGGGACTTTTACGACCCCCCCAAAGGAATGCTCAGACTGCTGAAGCTCACTGCTTTCTTACTGAGAAGGAGAAATGACACCTTTTAATCCTATATATGCTATATATATATATAATCCATGTGATAAAAATATTGACATGTATCTAATGTGCCATCTCACAATTTCCCTTAAATGTTGCTTGATCTATGTTTCTTGCAAACTCTAATGGGTTAATGTTTCAGACTTTGCATACTATGGTTAACCAAAATCATATGTGTGTCATATTTGGTCTCTATAACTTGGTATTTTGAAGATTGAAATGACTGTGTACATGATATGTCGATAACAACAACATATTAGTATTACAAGTATATTTCCTATTTTCTTTCTTGCACATGCAATGGGCAATTTTACAACAAAGAGCAATAAACCAAATTCCCGCCTAGAACTCAAACCCTTCTTATTGGTCGAGCCAATGAGAGGTGGGACATGTTTTCTAAGGGTATAAAATTGCTGCGCCCACTTCCTCGCACTCTTTTATCTCTTCTCTTATCTCTTCGCTCTCTTAGCCCTCTCTTAGCTCTCTCGCTCTTGCTTCCTGCCTCTCCTGTTTTCTGGTCCTCTGAGCCTTGTGCTCTCTCACTCTCTTGCTGAATGATGCTGAACTAGAAGGCCCAAAGGACTCCCAAGCGTGCGCCAGGCTACGGCCTTGTCTCTGACTCCCACTGGTTCTCTCTCTCATCAAGACAACATCATCAAAGATCAACTCAAGCCATCAACAAATTGCATCAGGACAGTTTAATTCAAATGGGACATGCAAGTATCAAACTTAGTCTCATTATTTGATACATTAAGTATCCTTAACCCCTTTCTAAAAAGGGCGTGTCAGAACTAATATGATGGTTTGCTCAGGCTGTTGATCTGCTGAATTTCAAACAATACTATAACTTCTTGCCTTCCTGTATTCTGCTTCAGCCCTCTTTCCCTTGGTAAACTGTATGAATGTATGTATATGTATGTTAGAGTAGTTTAAATGTTTAGTCTAGTTAATAAAGTCTTGTTCATGTCACATGTAAAGTTGTCTGTGTCTCAAGCTCATATCTAAAGTCACTAATCATAGATTTTGACTACTTGCTCTTAATACGTAGTAAGAAAGACATTTCCCTGCCCCGGAAATGTACATTTCTATTAATTAATTAATTAATTAATTAATAACCAATATTGAGTGTTCACGGGATGAACCGAGTATTTGGTTGTAATGTTAATGTAGCTACATCAAGTTAACCCGATTAACTGATCCAAATATTCATGATCGATTATAACAAGTTATGATTGATTATTAATATTTCATAGAGCTGATTCGCTACAGGTGTATATATAAGCTTTACACATTTCACACAACTTTTGTTATACATTACACAATTGAATTTAATGGAATTTTGTTCTGAATTGTAATGCATGCGTAAATCTTAATAATAGGCTAAAATATTTTTTAAGTGTGTGTATGCAGCTCAAGTCAAATGTTAAGAAAAACTTGCATGTTAATACAGTAAAACAGAAGCAAATATTTGGAGTACTTTAGTATTTGGGTATCAGTCACAAATAGTCAAGCAAAACAAGCAAGAATGTCTACCTGACAATGGGATGTCCTCTGAATGGTGATGGTCCTCATGACTTTTGTGTACTGAATGGCAAATGCATGAAAGAAAGAAAATGAAAGAATAATACAAATTAATATACACATTACACAGAAATACAGGTCTATTTGATGGGAGTGTTGATCTTTGACAAGTTGTTTAACCTGGACATCCTGTAACACTCTCATACAACGCCGGGTCACAAAATCCGAGGCAACTGAAGAACAAGCTGCATGCATTGCGACCTTTTTTGATGACAATCTGTATCAGCATGGATGCTTTCTGCCTGTCAGTGGCCTGCGATGTGACAACCTGAGCCTCATACGCCGTGATTGTGCGTGACTGGCACAAACAACTGGACATCCTTTGAACTAAATACTCTGTCATACACCTACTTAGAGAGCTTAAATATAGCTTCAATCGTTTTTCTGTTGGGAAAGATAACAAGCGAGAAATAATGTCATTAGTATAACATATAACATTTATAAGCATATATAGTGTTTATTACATTGGTTTTATGACTGAAATGCAAAAATGCAAGCGATAATAACGGCTTTGTTGCAGTTCCTTGTTCTCACATTCTTTACTATTTTGTAAAAACAGAAAATATTAATGTGGAATAACGAAATGTGGGGCTGTGAGTTCAAAACTTACCAGACGATATAACAAACGAGACGTCCATCTACAGCAGTCACAAACAACACCAAACAACTCAACGTAAAGCTCTAATCTGATGTAATGTGAAAACGAAACACCAGTACAGTTCATATCCGTACCTACCAGAGCGCATGCGCTTTAAAAATGTAATTTCCCGAGGTGAATTCCCCTTTGTGCATGTGTCATTTTGCTTCACCGCAATTCTTAATGTCAAGTGAACAACAAAACGAGTTATTTGTACTTAATACTTGGTAAATACAATTCTGTTAGTGGCACACATATAGGCTAGCAGCGTGAATGTCGTTACCACCCAAATGAAAGTGTCATTCCGGTAATTGTGTTACTAAAATAATCACGCGTGTACATTGTATGCAAATTAATCTTAACTGCATCAGCCGCAAAGTTTACTTTTGTACGTTTGCAACGCAGCACTGATTAAAAAGCATCAGGTATAGAATCAATAAGTTGCTTCAAACTTGTTCTTTATTGGTTGTAGCCGTTATAATAGTGAGGTTTCGTTGTACTTAATCTGATGAGCATCGAATTAGACAGTGCTACAGGCCGGTGAAATGGAAGCAAAGAGTGAAATTATGACCGTATGATAACAACAGTCCAGTTTCGTCTGGATGCATGTCATTATTACAAAGGACGAATAATTATGTTTTCAGATAAATGTTACTAGACATCTCGAGGCAGGTGAAAATGAAATGTTTTTCTAATAGTCAATATTATGTAAAAATATTGTAATATTAAGGAATATGAATTGTATAATATGAAGACTAATGTGTATTTCATCACACCCCAAAACAGAATTGTGTAAAAACAATATATTTCCTAGTTTCCCTTTTCTTTTTTAATGTTGTCATGAGTTTCACTCCAAAAATTCAGTATGAGGCAATTAATGATCTCGAACAAACCTCTATTTTAAGGTCCCACAGTCTGTTGTTATGATGCTCATTGTTGATAATAGGATGGACATGCAGCAGTGCACCGGTGTAATAGTCCTCAATAACTTCACTTGCAAAACCTCTCGCTGCTCCTATTTATGCTAAATTTCCCTTGAATGTGGTATACTGGTGTCTGGTGAGGTCATTGTTAGAGCTCACACTAACCACCTCCTCTTAAGCCACTGCACGCTATGACTTTTTGCCCATGTGGTCTATGTATTCACACAGCTATCCTTGGGAGACAGTGATCAAAGCAGCAATTAGGAAGTATACCAATCCAATGAACCCTAGTGTTGTTGGAGTGAATGTTCTTGATAGGAACTTGGACAAAAATGGACGTCTTCACAGTCATCGGCTCCTCAGCACGGAGTTGGGCCTTCCAGGGGTTGTCAGAGCGGTTAGGCATTATGCTTCTCCATGCGCTTGTCCCTATATCGCTACAATTAGTCTGTGGGGACAGGTCTACATTTACATTTACATTTATTCATTTGGCAGACGCTTTTATCCAAAGCGACTTAAAAAAGAGGAAAAACATCAGTGAATCATCTTAGGGAGACAGTGGTACAAAAAGTGCCATATTACAAAGTTTCACTATCATCAGAATAGTATACAAAACAGATTTAAGTGCAACAAGAAATGTAAATAAATATTTTTTTTTAGTGACCGGTTAGGTGCTTTTGGAAAAGATGTGTTTTTAGCCGTTTTTTGAAGATAGAGAGTGAGTTAGCTTCCCGGATTGAGTTGGGAAGGTCATTCCACCACCGTGGTATGATGAAACTGAAAGTCTGGGAAAGTGTTTTGGTGCCTCTTTGTTTTGGTACGACAATGTGACGTTCCTTAGCCGACCGCAGGCTTCTGGTGGGAACGTAGCTCCGCATAAATGTTTTTAGGTATGCTGGAGCAGACCCAGTGACTGTTTTGTATGCCAGCATCAGGGCCTTGAATTTAATACGTGCATGAACCGGCAGCCAGTGGAGAGAGACAAAAAGTGGTGTAACATGTGCTCTCTTAGGTTCATTAAAGACCAGACGTGCTGCTGCATTCTGGATCATTTGGAGAGGTCTAATAGCACATGCAGGAAGGCCTGCAATGAGAGCGTTACAGTAGTCCAGTCTAGTTATGACAAGGGACAGAACGAGCAGTTGTGTGGCAGGTACAGAGAGGAAGGGTCTTATCTTCCTGATATTGTAGTGTAAATCTGCATGACCTTGCAGTTTTTGAAATGTGGTCTGTGAAATTTAGTTCATCATCAGGTATACAGAGATAATATGTTAATCATGAGGGACATATGAACGCTATTGGAAGCTCCCTTAATTATGAGACAATGGCATTTTTGGTCTTACTTTTGAATAACGTTACATAACTGAAACACTAAATCATGACATGTTAATAGAACACTATTTCATCATGAACATTGTTTTACACAATTAAAGATCAATACACAATTTTAGCAAAAGTGTTTTATTCATGTAGATTTTAAATATTTTTTATCTTGAATTGCATAAGGCACACCCTTGCATCTCTAGATGCAGATTTGACCAAAAATTGTCAGGGAGTAATAAACTGATGCTTCATAACCTTTTCCAAAAACAGTAATCACCTCTCCCAGAGTATCTGCCACTTTAGAGGGGAGTGTCCTACTCCCAAAAACAGTAAATAGCAGGTGGCGCAGCTGTAAATACCTATAGAGCAGAGATCTGGGAATCCCAAAATATTGAACAAAATTTTCTAAAGATCTCAACATTCCACAGAGAGTAGTAACCCCCCCTCACAATCCACTCTGACCAGCAGAAAGAGGACTTATTAAAATATTTTTTGGGGTTCAGTCATATGCTTGATGCAAAATTTGAATAAATGTCAGAATTAAACACTCTGGAAACTTTTTCCATACCAAGTTCAAATGCGAGATAACGGGGTGTAACTTAACTTCACAGATAAGTTTGACAGAAAGGCTTTGCAATTGCGAAATAGGGGTAAAAACTTCTCTCAGGACTGCCCTCAGATGCTGCATGTGCCACAGCCAATCATTGCTATAAATGATAATATCATCCAAGTAGGCAGTGACGCAAGCTGTATGCGGTCTGAAGATTCGGTCCATGAGGCGCTGAAATGTAGCCGGGGCCCCAAACAAACCGAACGGAATTGTCACAAACTGGTGCAATGGAGAAGGCTGTTTTTTCGCTGGAAATTGGTGTCAAGGGGATCTGCTAATAACCCTTTGTCAAATCCAATGTCGAATAAAATCGAGCAATACCTAACCGACTCATCAATGCGGCGCATCGTGTATCAAATTTAGACACCGAGATTTACTTTTCTATAATCCAAACAGAACCGTACACAACCGTCGCTCTTAGTAACTAGAACAACTAGACTGGCCTGATCGCTGTGGGATTCCTCTATTACCCCCATATCAAGCATCGTATCCAATTCTTCCCTAACTATTTTATTTTTGTACTCGGGCAAGCGATAGGGACGTCTACGTACCACCACTCTCGGTTTGGTCTCGATGCGGTGCTGGTTGTGGTTCGTACGACCCGGTATGTCGGAGAGAACACATCTACAAATTCTTGTTGCAACTCAGCAACCCCTGCGAGCTGATATGGTGAGAGGTGGTCTCCGCAAGTGACCGGAGTGTTATTATTAGGTTTTGTGTTTACCTCCGGGCTGAGCTCCGCCCTCTCCGGAACTACTGTAGGCAACGTCACAGGGACCGCCTCCTTCAATAATTTCAGGAGGTTGAGGTGATATATTTGATGTGCGCCCCCTCTATCGGTTCATTTTAACTCATAATCGAGTTCCCTGACTCGTGTGACCTCAAAAGGTCCTTACCACTTGGTGAGTAATTTGGAGCTCGGTGTGGGTAGTAATAAGTACCTTATCTCCCGGTACAAATTCCTGCAGCTGAGTTCCCCTGTTATACAGCCGATCTTGGGAGGAGGGACCTTCAAATAGCAAGAATGATATTCAGTACGTTCTTGAACTTGGAGCAAATTCTCCTGTGTTAGTTGCCCCAGTGTGTGGAGATTTGCTTTCCGCCATATTGTGTTCCACAAGCTGGACAGCTTCCTCCAGCGATGCCTGGCGGTGGCACTGGACCCACTCCGCCTTTCCCTTTATCAGACAAAGGATTAGCTGCTCCAGTACCACCTGATTGACTACTCCCACGACATCGCGGTTCCCCGCCAGCAGCCATTTCCGGAATGCGTCTCGGAACCGTCGGGAGAAGGCAAACAGGCAGTCGGACTTCCCCAGCTTCAGGGACCGGAAGAGCTTACGGTACTGCTCCGGATTCCGACCCACCCGGTGTAGGATGGCCTTTTTCAGGTCAGCATAGGCCAGAAGGTTAGCTGCCGGCAGTTGTTGAGTACCAAGCTGGGCTTCCCAGGACAAGAGCGGAAGGAGCCAGCCCACTGGTCACGCGACCAGCTCCAGATCTCAGCGGTCCACTCGAACAGATCAAGGAAAGCCTCCACGTCGTCTTCTGCACCCATCTTCAGGAGTGTGGGATGGGGCAGGGGGCTGTGGTTGTCCGGGTCGTGGCCGGGACTCTCTCCTGGTCGAGAAGGCTCCAGATCGCATGCCGGTCCTCTGCTTGAGCTCGCATGATCTCAAAGAATCAGCGATCCTGGTCCTGGTGCAGCTGAAGCAGGGATTGTTGGTGGCTCTGATGTAGGCTGGCAAGGGAATGGAGGGCCTCGGCCAACTGGGAGAACTCCATGGAGCATACTTCCAGATCCCGGGTTTCGGCACCAGTGTAAGAACTCCAAGTTTGGAGATGGAAGGGAGGAGATGGAGAGCAATGATGCAGTCAAGTAAGGCTCTTGATTTCTCTGCCTTCAACACCCTGCGTGCAGTCTTCTCAGAGCTTTTCTCAGTTCAATCAGATCAGTGTCACACAAACTTTGTCAACATAAACTTCTCTGAGACTTCAGCTTCACAGTACGTATAAACTTCAATATAAACTCTTCAGCTTCACAATAAACATTTAAAAAGACTTGCCAGTCACTGGTCACTCGTTCTCTCGTCGTTCTCTCTCTCCCTCTCTGGGGTGGCGTGGCCGTTTATATGCCGCTCTCCCCATGCTCACTGGAATTAGAGACAGGTGTTAGACATAATTTAGCTCAGGTGTAAGCGCTCTTACCGCTTTCTCTCTCTCCAGGCGGACGCTTGGCCATGCCCCTGCTGCCACTGTAACTTATTAAAATGTAATCTAGGACACTTGACATTCCAAATGAAGGACTTCGCTATGCTATCAAATTACTTGAAATAAGAGAGGGGGACATTCGGCTTCAAAGCCATCTGGCCCCAGAGCCTTGCCTGTAGGCAAGCCCTTAATTATCTCGCCAAGCTCCTACAAGTTTATCTCAGAATCATGAGAATTTCTTTGCTCAGTCATCAGTTTAGGGAGTTCTAATGGTTCCACAAAGGTTCTAATATCTTCATCAGTAGATGAAGATGTGGAGCTATAGAGATCAAGATAGAATTATTTAAAAGCATTATTAATATTAATGGACGAGGTAACAATTTCACCTCCAGCAGATTTCACTGAATGAATGTGAGAACTGAGGGAATGGTAGAAAAAGACTCTCTCTGCTTTATATATCTAGCCAAAAGTTTCCCTGCTTTGTCCCCCGACTTAAAGTATGACTGTCTTGCCCTGAATAGCCAAAACTCCTCCTTCTGTGACAAAATAGTATTATATCTGTATTTCAATCAGGTCAGTTCTCTGACCTGATGACATTTGGCTCTTCAGCTCTGCCTTGGCATGTTTAATATTCCCTTCCAACTCCACAAGTACTTGTGCTTTGGATTTCTTGGTGAATGAGGCATACTGTATGATCCGCCCCCTCAGAAATGCCTTAAGTGCCTCCCATGCCATGTCCACAGAGGATACTAAGGACCAGTTGGTCTCCATATAAACATTGATTTCAGCCTTTGTTGCAATTCAGGATTTTGCAAAAGGGAAACATTAAAGTACCAACTATATGATTTCTATTTCTCCGTATGTGGCAATACCTCTAAACTCACCAGGGCGTGATCTGAGACTAAAATGTTTTCAATTGAGCAATCAACAATAGATTAAATGAGGGACTTAGATAAATAAAACATTTATATTCTAGAATAAATCTTATGGACTGATGAAAAAATATTATGTGGTAATTCCAAGAAAAGACTTCCTTTACTCCTCGCCTCGTGTAACACAAGATCGTTATTGGATGATCTCAGTCTCACCTCTACCCTGTGAGCTCGCTCATTTTCCAGTTTATGGCCTGCTATGTCAGTCAGATTTGGAAAGAGCCCGTCCAGGAATTCCACCATATTCTGACCCACTGCTCCCTCAGGAATTCGAACAATTCGGGTGTTATTCCGGCGATTACGATTCTCCAAATCTCTCCAGCTCTGCGCACTTTGCTAGTTTTTTTATTATTTTCATGTTATAATCCGGTGAGATTCGATACACCCAGTTACATACTTGCACTTTGATGTAAACATGGCAAAGAGGTAAAAATCCTCAGACTCTGGAGACATTAAAATACACTTAATTGTTCAAGCTGAGGCCTCTGGTGGCCCTGCGAGCTGGGGAATTGATTTGGAAGGCACGTTGGGAGAAGAAATTCAGTGTCAGCTGTCCAACATCTCGGTGATGCTGACAAAGGTTGTTGCTGACTTGGAAGATCTCGCTGTAATACTTTGATCGATTATGGCGATGGAATCAAAATTCTCTGAGTTGGTCACAAGGGTGACAGATGTTGAGAAACGGATCGATTCTCTGGAGTCATTAGAAAGGGAATTATCCTCTAATCCACCACATCCAAAACAGACTCGGAATGCATTTTGGAAAAACTGGAATATTTTGAAAATATAAGCCTAAGGAATAACATACAGATTGTTGGAATTCCTGCACATGAAGAAGGCAGAGATAAGGTGAAATTCATTGATGAGCTCTTCCTGAGTCTGCTCGACATAACAGGCCATAAAGAGTCCCAGCTCGCGGATCTGCAGAGGGAGACAGGCCCTGATCAATTCTGACCAAATTTCTGAGATCATCCGATAAAGATCTCATGTTGCGGCAGGCGAGGAGCAAAGAAAAGATTTCTTGGAAGAATCACAATATTTTCTTGTTCCCAGACTTTGCGAATTAGACAAGAGAGAAACGGAATCGGTTCAAGGAATGTAAGAAACTCTTACATCAATGGAAGATCACTTTTGCACTGATGTTTCCGGCCAAACTGAGAGTAAACCATGGATGGCAGCAAAGTATTTACATGTTCCAAACTGGCACTTTCCTTCATAAATAATTTGGAGTGAGTAAGCCATTTGATGTTTCTTATATTAGTGGACTGACTCGCTGTTCAGTGACTCTATTGTCTGAGGAAGCTGGGTGCCATTTTTGTTTCTTTTTGCATTGGCTCCGCCTAGTGGCTGGAGTTTGTTTTGTGGAATGACTGCTTGTGGAATGACTGCTTCGGTACAGTGCCATTTTTGTATATTTGTGCTTATGCCTCCTGTTGGCTGGAGATAGTTTTTGTGGAATATTTGTAAGGAACATTAGAATGATTTCATAATCTGGTGCACTCATAACAGCCTGGTCACTGAACAATTGTTTGTCAATCCGATGAAACTGAATGGCTTAATATCAGCGGGAAATTGTTCAGCCATTGATATTAATAATGCTTTTAAAGAGTTCTATCTTGATCTCTATAGTACCACGTCTTCGTCTACTGATGAGGATGTTATAAACTTTGTGGAACCATTAGAACTCCCTAAATTGATGACTGTGGAAACAAATTCTCTTGATTCTGAGACAAACTTGGAGGAGCTTGACGAGGAAATTAAGAGGCTCCGGAGCCAGACGGTTTTGCCACTGAATTTTTTAGATCTTACGCTTCAGAATTGGTTCCACTTTTGTTAGAAGTTTATATGGAATTATTAAAGAATCGAAAGCTTCCGCCAACCATGACACAAGCCCGGAGCAGTCTGATTCTTAAAAAGGACAAAGATCCAAGCGAGTGTAAAAGTTACTATCCAATTTCCCTGATCCAGCTAGATGTAAAGATTTTGTCAAAAATGTTGGCTAACTGATTAAGTAAAGTCGCTTAAAGTTACACTACATCTCTTATACATATAGATCAGGTGGGGTTTATTCGGGACCATAGCTCTTCTGATAACATTAGGTGTTTCATTAATATCATGTGGTCAGTAGCAAATGATCAGTCTCTGGTCGCTGCCATCTCACTTGATGCCGAAAGCCATTTGATAAGGTAGAATGGGATTAACTTTTTAAGATTTTGGAAATGTATGGGTTCGGGAGTACATTCATTGGTTGTATTAAGTTACTTTACAGACACACTGTAGCAGCGGTACAATTGAATGGATTAATTTCAGATTATTTTACTCTGAATAGGGGCACTCAGCAGGGTTGCACTCTTTCCCCATTATTGTTCTGTCTTGCCCTGGAAGGCTGGAACCATTAGAAGCCAAGATAAGAAAGGAGGATGGTGGTGGGAGGTGAGGCGCATAAACTTCTGATTTACGCTGATTATATTTTATTATTTGTCTCTGACCCTACTAGATCTATGCCTTGCCTCCACAGAATTATGAATTCCTTGTCCAAGTTCTCAGGATACAAATTTAATTTATCTAAAACTGAAGCTTCTGCTCTGACAGCATACTGTCCGGTAACGGCCTTCCAGCCGGGCCCCTTCCAGTGGATCAAACAGGGCATTAAGTATTTGGGTATTTTATTCCCAGCACATTTGTGTGATTTAGTTAAAGTTAATTTTGCCCTTTAATTAAAAGATTTTCGAGCGATGTGGACAGATGGGCTTCATTACATTTATTGATGATTGAGAAGGTTAATGTTATTAAAATGAACTGTTTTCCAAAATTCAACTACCTGCTACAGATGTTCCCCTCTCTTATTTTAAGCAATTTGACAGCATAGCAAAGTCCTTCATTTGAAATGGTAAACATCCCAGACTACAGTTAAACAAATTACATAGGCCGATTGACATAGGTGGGCTAGGCCTACCCTTAGATTTGTTTTATTATCGGTCTCAGGCATTTGGCCCATTGGTTGCTTCCACCTGAAAGAGCCCCTCCCTGGTTCTGTATAGAACAGGAATCCTTGCCCCTATTTCGCGATTACAAAGCTTTCTATCAAACAAACCGTAGAAGTTAAGTCACACCCCATTATTTCACATTTGCACATGATTTGGACAAGAGTGGCCAGCGTATTCAATTTGGACATTTATTTAAATGTTACCTCAAGCATATGTCTGAACCCCAAATCAAACCTTGTACCCTTTATGTTGGTCAGAGTGGATTGTGAGGGGGGTTATTGAGTGGTGGTGGTGTAGTGGGCTAAAGCGCTGAGCTAGTAATCAGAAGGTCGCTGGCTCAATCCCCACAGCCACCACCATTGTGTCCTTGAGCAAGGCACTTAACTCCAGGGTGCTCCAGGGGGATTGTCCCTGCAATAAGTGCTTTGGATAAAAGCGTCTCATAAATGTAATATAATTACTTTTTCAATTAAGTAATCAGTAAAGTAATCTGATTACAATTTTAGAGGAAACAGTTAGTAATTTTTTGTGGATTACACATTTTATGTAACTTACAATTACACAAGTGATTGCTCACAAGTACTAGATGAGAAATGTAAGTGCAGAACAGAAAAGGAACACGTTTAAAAAAATAAAAAGTAAAACAAATTAACTTAAAATGTGTATCAATGTTCACTTTAGGTTGTACTCAAGAAATGCATTTCTCCTTTCAGATAACACTAAGAAATTTAATATCTGTTGATGAAAGACTTGTCTAAAGGCCTCATCCAGAAAATCCAGATGTGTAAGTGAATCAACTCATAAACACTTAATTGTTTTTTGTCATCTCTGGATACTTGAATGTACAGTATATGTACAAACAGTACAAATTGTAAGCAATGCAATAAAAAGTGATACAAATAACAAATGGAAAATGTATAACAACATTGGAAAGGAGGCAACAAGTTCTGTCTGGACAGTCAGTAACAGTTATTGCCAGTTGTTTCCAGCAAATGCTACTGAACCTTGTTTCCTATAGTTTTAGCCTATTTATAAAGCTGTGACAAAGCTTTGAGCTCTGATTTTCTCTTTTAAATATAACATCATGACCAGAGTTGAAGATGACTTCTGCATTACTCCTACAGCACTGTATTGACCCAAGAAGTGATTATCACAGTGAAGGGGTTCAGCCTTAGCAGCTACCTTGAGGGACTCTAACCATGTCAGCCAAGGCAAAAAAGGTAAATTCAGAATGCCTGCAATGTACTCTGTAAAATAATGACAAAATATTAAGCTGTTGGAATATCCCTTTCAACATCATGTTGTTATTTGCTGATTAAAAATCCTTGATGGATTTTTTTATCTACTCCATGCATAAATGGGAACTTCAGCAGCAGTTCCTAGTTTTTCTGGTGACACAATCAGAGAAGTGCCATGAAGTAGTTTCATTTGTAATTGTATTAGTACTTTCATGCATTATGAAAAACATTTAATAGTATGTAGCATTACTCTACATGTATAGTGGGCTTTCAAGGTGTGATCACCAAAGCTGAAATAATAAGATTTGAGTTGTAATGTGAATAATCTCTCAATATTTGTCATAAGGATGGGATGCAATTGAGTGGATCATCCAAAACTCTGAATGGGAGAATGTCCCTCTATGTAAGCTGTATTGAATAGTGGTAACATTTCATCTAGCATCTGTTTTTGGTTGGTATAAACCAGATGTTGCCCCATTATTGTCCAATTTTGTCTTTCACATCCATATGAATAGATTAAATGTATTATATAAGTTCTAAGGCAGATGAGGCACAAATGTTTGTAATATACATACTGTACGTTACATATATACATACATTTAAAAAAATATATATAATTAACAAACATTCTTGAACTTCATTATCCACTGGCTTGTATTCCAGTGTGTTACCACATTAAAATGTTCTATTGTTGTTTGACTTGTGCTTTTAGAGCCCATGAATGGACCACATGATGAGGAGTGACATAAACAGACCAGCTCTGGAACCACAACTGGCCTACCTCAGCTCTCTTTGTGTTGATGTTTGTACAAAGCATGTCAAGGATGTCAAATGTGCTGATGTAAAAAAGGATTAAAAATCTTATCATATTGCACTGTTACAGAAGAATCTGCTTAGAGTTTTGAATGTCGCAATGTACTGCACTGACTACATCTTTAGTCTTCTTTTAATGCGATAACAGTGGTACCAGTATCAATTGGAGCTTGATTTGTAATTGAGCACCTTAAAGTTCAGAATAATATCCAAATTAACTTTTTTGTCATTGGGAGTTTAAGTTTATTTGTCAAAAACATCTTGACTTTGATTGTATCTGTTTTTTCTCTCCAAATGGTTTGTTTCTTAAAGTTAAGGTTTGCATGAGGCTAAAAGTGTAATTAGCCTCAACATCTTGCTAAAACTTGCTGGGTTGGTACTATAACTTATCAAAGGTCTGTTTGTAGTATTTATGTTTTAAGAAAGTCCTTATTTCTTTTGTTGTCAACCCATTTGTAAGGCATTTAGTAGAATGTGCAATTGCTCATTAATGATTCATGTTTAAAAAAATAACAAAAGTTTATTTTATTATTTTTTGATAGGCAAGCTAATTATGCTTTCGGTATTATTGTGGAAAATACAACACATGTTTGTTAAATTATTAATTATGAATGGTTTATTGTATTTTAAGTTCTCCTTGTATTAAATTCAGAATGAAAGCTTTAAATCTTTGACAGTTGAAAAGAATTATAAACTATGTTGTATGATTTTGACGGCCATAGAGCCCCCTATTGGTGAGAGAAAATAAAAAAGGATTTTAAGAGAGTGACTTAAATTATGCATTTGAGAAAAATAAAACCTCACTTGTTCAGGCTGGAATGCCTTGAGTGATTTATATTTGGTTTCATAACAAATGATAATGACGACAAGATATGTAGTCTCTATAAATTTTCTTTGTAATAAGCTGTAATGAACTATTGCAAGTTCAAACCATTTATGGTCTTGCTTGTCCCAATTTTTACTTGAGATAAACAGTTTTTTTCCTTATTTATTTATTTATTTATTTTTACCCTTTTTAATAATCGCATGGTTAAATTTACTGAGTTTGAACTTAAAGCAAACCAAATTATTTTGCTAGTCAAGATCTACAGGCCATAAGTGACATTAAATGACCTTCTTGTGAAATGCTGTTGTACTCCTCCACTTGAAACACTTTTGAGCATCTTTTCTCCAATGTTGTTACATTAACCAAGCAGATGTAAACAAACTTTTATAATTGAGCTGTGTAGCAGTCAGTTTCAAGATTAGTTTAAAATTTGGACACAGATTTTGGTATTTAAACAGCAATATGTATTCGGCTTTGATATTGTTATGAGGCAGAAATATGTTTTAAATGTACTTGCTGACTGTAATGTCAGACTAAAGTCTGTTATTTCTAACAAATAAGAGTTGCTCTACAGACAGATTTGCCATTTAATTGTCATGTTTTAATGCATATGTGCTTTACTTGGTTAAGGGGGCAGCTTACATTTGACAATAAAGAATGTAATATGTCCCCAAAAAACTAAACAAAAAGTTGTGTTTTTGTTTTCTCTGTCAAACACTTTTTCCCCTCTGGTTGAGCCATCCATCTGTTCCTGTGGAGAAAATTTACTATATTTCTTCTAAAATATATTTGAGAAGTATTGATCTCTTTCTCACCCACACCTATCATCTCTGTTCTTAAGATATGAACTTAACCACTGGAGTCATATTAATTACTTTTATGCTGCCTTTATATGCTTTTTGGAACTTCAAAGTTCTGGCCACCATTTACCTGCATTGTATGGACCTACAGAGCTGAAATATTCTTCTAAAAATATTTTGTTTGTGTTCTTCAGAAGAAAGAACGTCATACATATCTGGGATGGCATTTGAGTGAGTAAATAATGATTTTTGGCTGAACTATCCCTTTAAGCAAGCAGGATTTGCCTTGTCATGTGATCATAATATGGCAGCCCTCATGAAGGGACCCTATTCTCTTAGTATACAACAGTTTTTATAAGTTTACTGATATGTCTAGATTCTTCATCTCATGTAAGCCTTCATGATTTGATACATAGGCCTATATTTCAACATTGATTTTTGTTTCTTTAGGAGTAACCCTATTTTAATAAAGAAAAAGTACTGTGTGCAACTTTAAAAAGTAAAGAATTCCAGGTAGCATGTAGTAATAGGCCCGAGCTCAGCAGCCTAATGGTGCCTGCAGCTTAGACTCAGCATTGGCAGGTATGATCCGAGCCGAGTGATACCTGCAGCCGATTGCCTCGTGTGTTTTAGTTACAGCGTTAAAGCACTCGGCCAATTCCAACTCAACACAACAGGGCCAGATCAGGCCACTTAGTCTGGGCCACTTCTGGAAATTATTTGTCTTGATCTTTATTAGGCTACCATTATACTATAGTCATATAGTATGAATATCATAAAATGAACATCATACACCTGTAATGGCGGAACATTTTTAACCCCCGCACATTTAATGTTAATTCATGAAAATGTTGAATATGCCTATTACATGGGCCTGGGTAGACGCTTACTACCACCCCTGGAGTCACGAGTTCGAACCAGGGTGTGCTGAGTGACTGAGTGCTGAGTGACTCCAGTCTCCTAAGCAGCCAAATTGGCCCAGGATTGAGGTGAGTAACCATGCCACCATGAGGACCTACTAAGTAGTGGGAATTGGGCATCCAAACTGGGAGAAAAGGGGATAAAAAAATAAAAGCACACTCACTTTTAAAGGCTACCATCTCATTACCAACAATGAGTTGCAGCTGTTGGTAATGGGCAAGGCTTCAATTAGAGCAGTCAATTAAGACAGGAAATACAAGAACTAAACATTAAACCATTTTAAAACCACATTTATAAATCTAGACTCCAACAGTCTTGTTTAAACTTCAACAAATTTAAACAACAAAAACTACATTAATTAATATATAGTTGAAAACTTCCAATATGGCAGTAAGAGTCTTGAAAGCAGTGACAGTTATCTTTTTGGTTTATTCATCAACAGGACCAGTGACATGTAACTCTTCATGAGCATTAGCCCTGAATATTTTAAACATCCAAAGTGACATAGTATGCAGGGAAAATACCAGTTACAAAAAAGAAACCTCTTGGTATCAAAAACTCAAAACATGCGACAGTTGTTAAATGTTCAGTTGTGATAATTTGCTAAACAAAATCTCAAATCATTGTATTCATCAATTCCACCATATATCTGAATGGAAATATGATACTTATTTTATTCCGATAGCACTATCTGCAAGTGAATGACAAACATGGAAGCCTTTGGTTTTGACCACTCAAAATTGTAAGGCACCTTTGATAAGTCTTTATGCTTTAGAACTATAGACTCATTAATTTATTGTGTTTAGACAGGTTTAAACACAAACCACTGGAAATATAAAATGTATAAAAGTGAAAAAGGAAAACAAAAATGGTCTTAGAAAAGTATTGCACACAAGTGTTAAGGCCATTTCTGGTAAGCAAACGTCATGCACTTCTCATGCTACAAGCACCAATATGCCATTTTAAATTCAAACAATACTCCAACCGATGTTTTTGTTGCCAAAAATCAAACCTATATTACATTCACATAAGAGACCAGGGGATCCTGGTAGCATAAAGGCTTTTTATGCAAGTAGGATCACTTTAAACAATCCTTTTCTAGTCATCATTCAAACTTTTTCTTTGAGTAAACAAGATTCATGCTAAATAAATAAAAATGGATCTTTTATAAATAAACTGAGCCTTTTTTTTTTTTTACATCTCCCCCAACATAGTTTTACATTGTGTATATTGCTCTTGAACATTTAGTTTCCATACATTCTGTACGTACTTTCTCAGATATAAGTGTTTTAACATTACATGACACCTTCAAATACAATGCCATCTATTCCCTTACTCAAGTCATCCAGGAATCTTTTGCACTATTGACAAAATATACATGGCAGCAATGCAGTGCCTCCTAGAACTTGAAAAGGTTGATGAAACCCTGTGGGGACACTGGCTTACAGCAACTCTCTGGGTTATTGGCTGTGCAAGGGTGGTCTGTATCCTAAAGTAAAAAAAAAAAAAGTTATTGCCATAATTATAAATATGTAAACCTTGACTTATTTTAAGTTTAAAATCTATAAAGCTCAAATTTAGGGACTCAAATTCAGAACACTGCCTGTAGTTTGATTTTGTCTCACCTTCCAGAAGAGGATGTGGCAGTGTGTGCAGAACTGTAGTGTGTCACTGTACTGCTCTTTGTGAGGGTAGCACCGGCAAAGCTTGAAGTACATCTTTTTCCATTCCAAATGCCCTTTTTCTGTCACTATGAGACGCTTGCAAATCTGTGAAAGTTGATTAATCCAAATTAGTGTTAAGACATGGAACAACGTCATTTATTTGAGATAAATAGATTGTCAATGACATGCCAATGACTGCTTATTGTTGTAATTATAGCAAGAGTGGAATTAGTCATGAGATAAAAACAGCAGAACTTGACATTCCATATGAAAAGCCACAAACTTTTACCTGTCTGTCTGTGAAGTGATACTGGCAGAGTTTTTTCCACAGCAGGCGATCTTCTGTCAGAACACTTAGGCCAGGGCATACTTGGCCCAGGCTGACCAGATCTCGTCCATCTGCGAGACTGTGCATGATATTCAACTGTAAGCTAGCAGGCAGGTCAAGGAATGTCATACCCATGTTTGTGGGCTGGGAAAATGCAAAGAGAAGAATATCTCTGGTCAAATTCATGATCTGAACTCAAGGTAGCAGTTAGCTTAATCAACAAATGTGTTTCTCCCCCCCCATCTGTAGGTTAAAAGGATAGTTTATCCAGAAATTACAATTGTCATTACTTGCCCTCATGTTGTTCCAAAGCTGTATGACATTCTGCAAAATTTCTCTTTTAGCGTTACAATGAAGATAAAAAGTCAAAGGGGTTTGAAACTATATGAGGATGAGTAAATGATTACCATTTACATTTTGGGGTGAACTATCCCTTTAAGAATATATATAAGGGTATAGTGTGCATGAGTATCGAGTTAGCTAAATGTAGATTAATTTAATTGTATTTTATTTTGGAGTGATTTTAAGTAAGAACTTTTCAATTCAAGTAAAAGGAAAGTGCAATATACATTTAGCAATCCAACAACAAAATAATTTAAACAAAATGTCAAATTCAAGTCACTTTCAGGGGGAATATCAAAACATTGTGCAACCTCGAGTTTAGCAGTCCAACATAAAATTATTTTACAGTAAAATTAGTGCAGTTTGAGTACACAATGTTTTTCTAACAGGACTAACTAAAACTTGTGCATTCTTAATCAACTCTCAGTAAAAGCAACATTTGTAACAAAACAATTCACAAGGTAGGAACCTAATAATGCAAATTAGTTGTCAAACAAATAATTGTGATTATGACTATGATTACTGTTTTATTATTATTATTATGATGATGATTAACTGTCCATTTTAGGCATTTCACAAATATGATGATTAATTACCATACAAACTCACTATGTGTGCTTCATGCACACAACAAAGTCATTTATACAAATGTAGCTTGGGTCATATTATAAAATAAGGGTATATGATTTCCTTTTCAGGCTTCAAAAACGTATGAATGACAGTCAAAATTATTAAATAATTAAAATAACATTTTAATTATCAAAATATATCTCTTATTAGACCGATTTACTTTTGATCCATTGGACTTTCAATGTTTCGTTTTCTTTTGCTTCTTTTGTAACCCAACTAACCTGTATAGCTATTATATTATATTATGCAATAGTAAAATATTTCTGCCTTAAATTCTTCACTTTCACACATTATTTTAAGGCTCTCTGGTTAACTCACAAGCCCTTATTTCTCATGAAGGAAGACTTTGATATTCTGTTTCTTGCATTTGATCATCTCCACAGAAATAGAGCAGGACATCTACTCCGTCTCGCTGCATGTTATAACGCTGCGTGAATGAACCAACAATGACCATGGATGACCGTTTGCGTTCACAAAACTAATTAGTTTATACCTCATTTATATTTTCGTGGGAGTTTTGCGCACGTCTCTGTAGACGGCGTGCACATCAGAGCGCTTGAGAAGTGGTTCATTTTCACACACTCAAGAGAGCTGCTCTTGTGATGTCTGTGGTGCGGTTCCATGAGATGTTTGGAGTTCAAGTGAATGAGACAAGTGCTTTTTCCTCCACACTCACTGGCGAGTGAAATGTTAAAATTGACTTGCCAGTAGCTAATAACAGATGTTTTTGGTTGCATAGTGTGAAATTTACTCGCATATGCGAGTGATTTACTCATAATGTAGAGGGCTGCATGGCCGTTAAAGTAAACAGAAAATATAAAACAGCCAAATAACAAAATTAGATGACGCATGTTGTGAAGTTACGTTAGCAGCGGTGCAAAATTACTTTTAACATGGGGGCGATGAGGAAACATTTAGAAAATTTATTTTAAGTGACTACTACTAACAGAAACACGTGTTGGAATACTATATCATGTTTGGGTGGGGACAAAAAGTAAACAGGACTTACGGTGCTGCCGTCTTGACAAGCGCTCTAGGGTGCTTTCGCTTCAAGTGTTCTTTCATGGCGGTTGTACGGCTATGATAAGCAATTTCCAATTTGCATATCTTAAACAACACCACATCGTTGGGTCTCCGGCTAAAATACTCCCATGCTTTAGATCACCATGGGCAAGTTTTTTTTAGCTGCAATTTGTTCTTCGAGGAATCCGGGTGATGCATTTTAATTATTCCATTGTGATGCACCTACGCATGTTATGCAAATCGACGTATTTCTGCAATCGATGACATCGATTAAGTCGATGTATCATCCCAGCCCTATTAGAAATGTATTGGATCAAGTTTATATGATGTTGTGTAAATGTAGCTGATTCTCTCTTAATTTAAATTATATTTATATGTAAACTTCCATTCCTTTACTTGGATAAAAAAAAAAAAGGAATACAGTGAATTTAAAGGTCAACGATTTGATAACGGCCTCTTTTTAAAACTGTGGTATACCGTGAAACCATGACACATTACATCTCTTGACTAGCACATATACACTAATGTTAGGGACCATCAATATTTTACATTAGTATGTATAAATGTATATGGTTTATGGTATATGTGCTTTTCCCACGGTATTCTCGGAAATGTTTAATTCTTTCCACTTTGTTTACTTGTTGTTGGGCTACATCCAATGACACGCACAAGCACACTCTTTAAAATCCTGTAAGACTCTTATGCATTTACATGACCACATAAGCCACGTTCTCGGAGAGAGACCTAGGTGTGTTAAACCACTTTGTCTTAATCCCTTAGGGAGGGTAAGGAAATCGGCATTCTCATTTACATGTCGTTTCCAAACGCCGCTTTCTGCAAAAACCCTGAAATAAACGGTTTTCGTAAGTTAATGTAAACGTGGTCACTTACTCTTTGCTACATCTGGGGCTGTTTCACTCACCCTGTTGATCTGAATGTTGTCAAGCTGTTGCTGCCACTGCAGTATGTTCTCCATGCGATAAACCCAAATGTTGATGTTGCCAACCAGGACCGACTTGCCCATATCCTGAACTAGACTGCACAATGATGCATAAAGTGTCTGCAGCAGTTCTTTGATTGGTCGGACATTCTGCTGATTCTCTAGTACTGAGAAAGCAATGAGACAGTGCAGTGTGTTTACAGTTTATAAAAGGAATCAAGGACACAACAACACTTGTGTTGATGGGATCTGGTGTTTGTCAAATGACTTCATAATGCACAGAATACCTTTCTGTTATGTAAAGACATCAGACTACAACATAAAAAAAAAAAAAAAAATCAACGTTATGTCAAACTTTACTGAGGAATAAGGAAGATTGACAGGTATATTAAAGTGGAATTAAATGTCAAGGGATTATTAGAAGCCCAATCATACCAGTGAGCAATGACATTCAAGTGTGCTATTTAGTTTCCCATAACAGCATGGACTTTTGTTTAGCTTTGGGTAACTTTTGGTTTACAATATGCCTGAGGATTCTGTTTGCTCTTAGAGGCTTGTTGCTCTTTCCACTGCAGGCAATAATTATATTTCCATTCAGCTACCGTTTAAGGTAACGAAACTAATTTTGTAATGAGCAAATGCAGGCAAAAAAATAAACACCTATTCTGTTATGACAGACATTTGTCGTATTACTAACCAAATCAGAATTTCAATAAAAGGTTATAATGCATGTAAAATATATATAATGTTGATGCTTATATTGGTGATTAGTTTAGGTAAATGTATGATATGAGACTGTGTTAGTGACCATGTGAAATAAGGAAAGAATTAGATAGTAGAGAGAGAGAGAGAGAGAGAGAGAGAGCTTACCATTTTGTACTACTCTTTCCAGAATGTTCATGTAATTTTTTTGTGCCACACCACTGAGAGAAGGCAGTTGGGACTTGGCTATCAGCTCCAGCAGCTGAAATGTTAGACATAAGAGGTCAGGCTCTGTGTTTTCAAACGCTGTGTTTTCAAAGACTCTCTATACCCTCACACATGCACTCTGGATTTAGTCTGTTTTAGCAGTGTTGTTGTTCCAACAGTTCAGACATAATCAGGTATCCATTACTTCATATCTGACAACACGTCCAGACACAAAAGTACAGACAACAAACCTCCGTGCTTTTACCATAGGAAAGAGCATAACGGGTCAACTGCCTTGTTCTGCCAGTAAAGACCAAAGTATACACTATGCAGTTTGTGCTGACTGTCCGCATGCAGCCTAGATTTTCTCGACATGTGACAGTCCTCATATGTGAGCATCATCGCTACATACACCTGCCGTAGACTGTACTAAAAGAATATCACAAAGCAGTCATAGTGCGCATGCGTCAAACGTGTTCCTACTCACTCAAGGTCAAGAGAGTATACTTTGAAAGGCTAGCGGCTGACCGGGCACGATCCCATCCAAAATGTAGAAAAACGAATTATACTTGTGCCTTAAGTCACGGTTTACTCCTTTCATAAAAATAAATGGGGAGTTATAAACGGACACCTTCCGGTCTCAAAATTGTCAGCGTGTTCTCCTATAAAACAGCAGTCATAGTATACTCAACACACAGTTCATTCCAAAAGGACTGTTTAGTGTTAAACATGTTGAAGAGCAGACAGGTGAAGCACCTCCTCCATAGAAATCCATAAAAATAAAAAAAATCAGTAGTCACAATAATGTAATGCAATTGAATTATATTTATAATATATATCATATTTAGAATTATTAAAATATAATCATATAAATGTTTGGCAAGAAAGTCCTCCACATAACAACAATTCAACATATAATATGTTATTAACTGCAATTCAATGGATACATTATTGGCACGTCATGTAATTTGATGAAAAAAAGTTATGACCTAAAGTAAATCTATGCAGATAACGATACTGACGTTACATACTATGATATGAAATTGTTGTAGCAGTCTTTGTTGAGTAGTACTTTAAGTAGTCTCATGGGCCTGTTTTTACATGCCTGCTTAATTTGATCTCTGTAACTGAGCTCTAACGCAACTCCAGCACAAGGCCAGACAAACTTGAAAATAAACCTGATACTACGGTGTTGCAACAGTGCCTGTGCTCAACCTGGAAATTTCTAGAAACATTAAAGCATTAAACAAATGAAAATAGATACAATGCAGTGAATATCAAAGTGAATTTAGTTCTGTACAAGTAAATAAATATAGTTTACTTGACCTTGAGTTTACCTATCATCTAGTCATTGCTAGGGTTAATGAGCAAATTCTTTAGCATGTCATAGTTGACTCTAAACCATAGTGGTGTCAAGTGATGAGATCAGAATTCAGGGTCACAATGCAGATAGAAAAAGAGAAGGGGGTGGGGGGTTAATGGGCACCAAAGTCATTTGACTTTCCGTTCTGGTTTTGTAAGCGGCAGTCCTCCTTTCTCAACTCAGCTGTCTGTTAGGACACAGCATGACAGTGACCTTAACATCACACCAACCTATGTTTATCTGCTCTTAGCCAATGACATCTGCTTTCATCACTAGAACAAGTAAATCAAGAAGCACAACAGCACATTTAGTGATCCTAAATCTAACAGCCTTTTCTGCCCTAAGAAATTGAACTTTCTTAGTTCAAGAGACATTAAAGGGATAGTTCAATCAAAAATGTAAAGTCTGTAAATATCTCCTTTGTGTCCCATGGAAGTCATAATGGTTTGGAACAGCATGAGGGTGACTAAATTATGATATAATTAGATTTTCTAGAGAACTGCTTCAGACTGTTTACCATTACAAGAAACATGGTTAAAACAAAAATGCATACAAGCATGGTGCCTGTGTATGCCCTCTGGACTGGTGTGCGATGATAAGAATGAAGACACTGCCGCACACCCCAAGCCCAGGACTTAATCCTTATTACTTTAGAAACAGAACATGGCTATTGTCTCTGTTTGCCCAGCCTTCCATGCTATTAGTAGACAGGGGGAAAACTCACCCTTACAACATAGTTGAATCGCCTGGTGTCCTTGATGGCACTACAGAAGTCCAAGCGATTAAATGCTTCTCCCAGTGTACAATATCCATGACGCTGTGTGAAGTGATCAAATAAGTGTTAGTTGACCACTTGTCAGATGTTTTATTCACATACATTAAAAGCCTCTTTAGATCATTTACTGGCCTTACCTCTTTGGTACTCCCTTTGTGGACATAAATCCATTTATCTCTGTGAAAGTCTGCAATAATTAAACAAAAAGTGTTTTACAAAAGACTGTATCCTATCAACAGTGTTCATATTTTGAATTAGGCAAAGACAGCCACAATGCTTACAAGGAATCTTAGTGTGGTTGTTGTTCAGCAAGTCCTTCTTTCGCTTCTTTGCAGCCAAATCGTAATTAATGCTGAGGATCAAATTCTCCTTGTCATGTTCTTCCTTGCAGTTGCTGAAAGTAGAGATGAACTCATTAAATATGTGATTGCTACAGACCATTTACATTTATCACAATCTTATCACCATGCTTATAGGGAAAGTAGTGGCACAGATCAAACAATACATGTTTAGTATTCTAATAAACTGTATTTTTCACACATTTCTGGACTGAAACTACTGCAACACTTCTGGAAACGTTGAGCATATGACCTATATCCCACTATCGTTATATTAATAGCAATTTGGTTAACAGATGAAGAGTAAACACAAAGACAAACGACAGCTATTTACTGCAGTGTTGTAATCCGCATCCCCATAATCCCTCTTAGTTGCCAATGTACTTTCACAGAACGTTCCCCTAACGTTAGTGCATGGTTCCCATTTGTTTAGTTTTTTTATGGAAACCAACTCATAACTTTCTAAGAATATTCTTAGGTTTTTTTTATAACCATAAACTAACCTTTCCAGAACGTTACACCTTCATTAAACCTAATACGAAGTAAAATAATCAAAATCAATCAATCAATACAAAAAACGTTATATAATGGTTATTTTTATGTTTATTAGGCAGAATCCTATTTTTCCATGTTTAAATTATTTTTATTTAAAATTATTATCATTATTAGCAATCATTTCACTGTCCTGCATGGTCACATTTTCATTATTTGTAGTAAACGTTGCAGAGGTGTTTGATAGGAATATCGCTTTTTCTGAGCTTCGCCATTTGGTTGATGATGCTATTAGCGTTCAACAGAGAAACATACAATTTTAAAGACTTGAACGGAAATGTTGATATATTAAACACTGACCTCTTCCGTTCTGAAACATTGTTATTCGTCTCGTTCTCATTCTTCGTCGGTTTTTTCCAACCATCCACGGTTTTTACCCAGCTTTGACCAGGTGACCGCCAGTCCTGTCCAAGAAATGGCATTTTCAAAATACGAAAACCAGTGGCAAGTAAGAAAACTAAATAAAATTAAAAGTTCTTAAAGAGATTATTGGTTGTTCTTAGGTGATGGCAGCTATATTACATCCTTTTGTGAAAGCGTCTCTGAAGATAAAAGTGCGCAGCTGTATTTATATTGTGACAAGGAGAATCCGGAAGTGCTCGTGGCTCCGCCCCTTTTGGACAGAATCCTCCAACACGTGGCTTTGTTTATCATCTTCCTTAATATTGCAAAACATCTCCAGAAACATAATCACACTAAGGGTTCAATAAACTGCTGGAACATCTTTCCTCGTGCACTTATGAAATATCATACACCGAAAAGGTAATTCAATATTTGGTGGTGAACTAAAGTTTTAATCTTTTCCTTGATGTTGTCTTTTGATATTTAAAACAAACAAGAAAGTGACTCCTCAAAAATCCCCAGTCATGAGCTAAAAATAAATAAAGACTTCTCTTTTGATATTCCCTGATGAGTAAAGTGGCAACATTGAACCTAGTATCCAGTACATTGGGATTGGTTTGAGATTTTAATTCAACAGGTTAGAAGAATACATTGGTGTGCATAAGTTAACTTTGTACTTTCATTCTAATCAGAATTATACAAACAATTCTAACTGTACAGATATAGATCAAACAAAGGCTGGTTATCTATTATGAAAATAAAAAATTAAAAAGCTGTTTTAAGTGTTTTACAACTTGAACCATGAGTAAAGTTCCGTTGAACTTTTATGAAGACAACACCATCAACTTGAAATGAAACTTGTTGTAGGCAACTGCACTTCACACTGAGATAATGAAGTGTAATCTTTAGTCAATTTCATCAAAACCTATTCACTTTTGTTTGGTAATGAGAAGCACACTGAGAATCCATGTCACATTATGATGCACTAAGAGCTGATGGAAAGGAGAAACTACAAACAAAGCTTTTATCATTTAATCTGCCTAAATGTTGATTGTTTCCTTAATCATCTGAAAATGGTTGTGTGGATACCTTCTTTGGTATACTGCTGTATGTTTTTGTTAGTAGGTGTATATTCAACATGCCTTACGCTTGCTTGATGTTAAAACTACACTATATTGTAATTACCATGAGAACCCATGGTTTCATTTAACACTGAGACACGAGACATAAAGGACACCTAAATAAATGTCAATAACACAATAAAAGTGTGCAATCTGATGTGATATCAGTATTTGCCATCTTTTGTCACAACAAATCACAGTAAATGTAAATATTCACAGATATGTGTTGTTTTGAATCGTAAAAGAGAATTTTTGGAATGTTTTGCCAGACTCAGAATTTAGAAAGAAATGAGGGTAAGAGTATTTACAGAAGGTGAGAGCCAACATTTTTCCCACACAGTCAGTGCTCTTGCAATCAAAAAAGAAAATTCATTCCATTCGATTGCTATAAGGTCAGTTGACATTCACCCCACAGCCAGACATGTGATAAAGGTTACAGGAAACATTCATCAAACATCCCCTCATCTTATCACTACAGCCATTAGAGGGATGATATATCCTGACTTAGCTAGGTGTTAACTTAACTACTATTGTCTTTAGAGTAGAAAACTGCAGAACAGGTGTCTCTGCTGCCCCTTACCAGTCTGGTATATTGTCCTCAAGGGTGCAACAGGTCATTGTAGTGAAAGATGTATCAGCAGGACCACATGACAAGATGCATAAGCAAGCACATGTTCTAAGTGTGACTGTTTTCACATTCATACTGAGAACCATGTTGCTTCATAGCCCTGACAGAACCCAATGCTTCATACTTTTCTAGATGGATTCTTCTTCTGAGGGTGAGATTTCACTTTGGAGTTTTCCACTAATTGGCTTATTCAGTGGCATAATCAATATAGATAGTGTGCTTAGCAGTTTGCTTTTTCAGATACTCATATGTTAAGTTAAAAAAAATATAGAGAGATTTTCTAAAGATATATATTTTTTCATTCAAATAAATAAATATGTTAAAAATTCTGTTTAATTTGGATTTTATTTATTTTTATTTACTGTCTGTTTTTCGGGTTTTGTTTTATTCCACAAAATAAAAGAACAGATTGTCATGATGTATACAATCAAGCTTCATGTTCCTTTCTGTTGAGAATCTTCCAACATGTTTCATAATCAGATCTCATCTTTTTAGTGAGAACTCAATATTTGTACACTAGAACTTAAGGAACATTAACAAGCTGAACATTTAGGCAGATATCCAGCGTAAATGATGATACTGAAGCACTAAATAGTCTAATGTAAACTTTTTTAAAAAGGTCAATGTTTGAAATGTTTTGGTAATATTATGAATTAGAATCCATTTCATTAGCTTCTCAATCCAAAGGGTAGCTGGTCACATCAGGAAAATATTTGCTTCAATTGCAAGGCACATACATTCAACATGACATTTGTCCCACTCTTAAAATAACTTTTCCCAAGCCGTGTTCACTGTTTGCCTCTCAAGTCCTATGAGGGGATTTCCTGGACATAAAGATTGCTAAATCATATTTTCAGTTTAAAGAGAAAAAATATTGAAAAAGGTGTCTGTTAAAAGATTTAAATTACTAAACAAAATGAGATGGAATGTAAAACTGAATGTGATCAAGTTGACGCAACTGTCTCAAACTGCTTTTGTTTTGTGTTCATGTCAGTGGACACGCACACTTCAGACACACTCACTTACACACCTGTTGCTGTTGCTCTTACACTAATTTCATCATTCCCTCAGGTTCACTCTGTGAAATGTTTCAATTTACTTGCTGGACCAACACATCTTCAACCTGGGCCAGCCACATGATTCTGGGGGTGTAATGTTCTCCCTTGTTTGTTTCCCAAAATAACTTATCACCTATAGCTCGCAAGGTCAGAACCCCATCATCTCACATCTGATAGGACAACATACAGCTCAAAATGTTCCGATTTGAAAGCTCACATTTTGGAAAATTAACTTAAAAATTAATTGACGTAATCAATGCAATCGATGCAATTCCCAAAAAGCATGTCAATCACCCCACCACGTAAGAAAATAAATAGCTTCAATTCAGAAATGTACATTTTTAGCTTTACATAATTTGCATTAATGTGTACAACACAAAATAATAATTATAAGGTGAACTTAGAGTGATACATAAAGTAAAAGAATAATTGTTAGTTTCTTGAACTTCTTTGTGGGGAATATAAGTATACCCCGCTAGAATCATTTAAGCTTGCTTGTTTGGTCAAAAGGAACTTATTGGAGCATTTAATTAGTTGTTTTTAAGAATTCAAAGAGATTTTAGCTCTTTTTAGTATGGTTGGTGTTGTCTTACTGTAATTAGTTGTTTGTGTAAAGTCAACATTAGGTGATTAGTGTTCCCTTTGGTGAAGTTGGATCTGGTTCAATCCATGTAGTTTTACCTTGAGCATGTGAATGTGTGTAGCTTTAAGTTAAGTGGTTAATTTGTAAAGTTAAATTTGAAACGACACGCTTGTAAAGTCTTCTTCATGTGACAAACCCCTTTCTGAGTAAAAAAAGTTAAATTAACTGATACATTTGTGTATATCTAACAAAGTTTTTTTTCGTAATGCTGACATAAAATTACCATAAATTGAATTTACTTAAAAAGTGTGATGAAAAAATTATACATATATATTTTAAGTAAATCCAACACATAATTTTTTCAGCTGGGTAATCATAAAACAGACATTGTTAATATTTTTTTTTTTTATCAGCCTTTAAGGTTAATGTCAATGAATTTACTTTTACAGTACACAGAACTTGGCTATTTGCAAGATATATTATCTGCTATGATGGATCTGCTTTATATAAGCAAACCCATATCTCACTGGACACATTATAGCCTAAGAGACCCCATTTCGGTCATATCTCAGTTTTCTACTAAATGTGTTGTTACTGTGTTCTGCCTTTGCACGGCAGCATTATGAATTCATATTTTGATGCATTTTACACATTCATAAGAGATAGCAGCAGCAGACTCTTTCTGGCCTTAGACCTTTGTGATTAATTGTTTCATGTCTGGGCATGCTGACACTTGTTGTATACAGTGTAGCTGAGAGTCACAGAAAGATATGCGAAGTTCAGACAGGGCAATAACACACAGACACATATTTCTCTTGCACATCTGATCCCTTAGGTACTCACATGTCCCAAGGCTTGTCACATGATTAAACTTTTTATTTGTTTAACAGTTTATTTGATTATTAAATACATTTACTTAAAAGTCAAGCAAAGTTACATATAAAGGGTCAAATTAACAGTGCAAACTAATTGTTCTACAAAATAATGCAAAGTTGATGCAAATTACCATTGTGGTAAGACACAAAACATTCAGTTTTATGATGCATTTAATGGTAAACATTTGATCATTTTTCATCCATTGTTCCTCTAAATTACTTTTTAACAGATAACCAATACACATACACCCTTGAATAAATAATCAGTTTACAAAATTGAGGAATGTGTTAAAATAAATGTACACATGTAAACTTGAAGTGAGAAACTCTTCATTTGAAATATCTATATATCTAATAACATCACACACATTTGAAATGCAACATGTACAAACATGTAGAGGCTTAGCAACTTATTTAAAGGTTTATTTGCCTTGCTGTCTTAATAGGCTCTGATTTAATTTCACACTAGATACTTAAGATCAGTGGTTCTCAGCCTTTTTGGCTCCAAGTCCACTGTTTATCAAAGACCATTTTCGAATCTAGGATTGTCAATGGATCAAAATACTTATCATAATTCATTTTGTGATCTCGGACATTTCAGGAACTGTCAGTTTGTATATTGTAGGCCTGAATCATGGGTTTAACTTATTACAAATTTAAATAAAGTTATCAAATATTAATATAACTTATTATGTATAATCAAAGTCATCTTGAGGCCCCCTGGAGGTTTGCTGTGGCCCCCTGATTAAGAACCACTGCTTTAAATCTTCTGAATGTCTCAGTGTGATTTGTCATCTACTGTAAATCAAGAATATTAGTGGTTGAAGACAGACATTCATATTTTAAGCCTGTAAGTTTCTGAGCTACATTAAGCACAGTGAGACAAATACATTAATGTAGGCAGAAACTTCTCAGAGAGATGGGAACTGTGCCATGGTCAAATAACTTGAATGGCAAAGTCCCCTTTAACACAGATGAGTCTGTCTTTGGATCATAGAAGTCAAAGTTGTCTGAGTCCTCCACACTCTCATTTCTATTAATGAAACGGGCTCCTGTAACATAGATCTTGTTATTTACGACAGTAGCGGAATGATGCATCTTCCTTTCCTTTTCAAACCTGTTGGTTTTAACATCATAGGCTACCATTCTTCTTGTATAGCCTGATCAAATACAATAAAAATGTTAAAGACCAATATGAAGGTGTATATATGTATATATATATATATATATATATATATATATATATATATATATATATATATATATATATATATATATATATATATATATATATATGTATATATATTTTACAATACTAAGATCTCAATGTTTGACAAACCCTAAACACCTTCATCCCTCCAACAATGTATATTTTACCATCAATCACTGCAGCTGGCGCATAGATGTTCTCACTGACGTGCGGTCTGGGTAGGCAAACTAGGCACTGCCTACCCTGCCAAAATTCAAAAATAAAATGTTTATTAAATAATAAACTTGTATTTGGATTTTTACTTTTTATTCTTGTGATTTTTATATATGCAATATGTGTGTTATTCCAATTGTTTAGACGTTATGATGACAAATGTAGCAGTTACGCATAATCAACTAAAAACAAATGGTAGAATAAGCAGTGCTTTTACGGTCCATTCATTGCAGATGACAAGTGGAAAACCCATGTTGCGCATGCGCACTTCGATCCTGTATTCTTTAACATGTACGGCAAAAAGCACAAATCTGCTGTGCCTTTTGACGTAAATATGTTATGCCCGTAATCATCTCCGTTACGTATCAGACATGGACCAATTAAAATCGAGATATTCCTGGACATTTGCGTAGCTAACGTCATTACACCACAGCTAGCGTACATGCCTAATCCCGCAAAATTCAAAATGACAGCACCAGCCGTAATCACGGAATTAAGAAATTTTTCCAAGCTCGATTTTAATTCCAAATAGGAGTTAATTGCAAGAGGGAGGACTACGCCAGCCTTAGATGGACTAGTACAGCAAAAGGGCCCAAAAAGTATCCGATCATTTCAAACTGATTGGTATGTAAGAAAAGATTGGCTATGTGGCTGCGCTAACAATCAGCGGCTGTACTGCTATCCCTGCCTGCTTTTTTCAACCAGTCAGACTGTTTGGACTTCAGCGGGATATTGTGATTTGAACAACCTGCCTGCAGCTTTAACCAAGCATGAAAAGTCATCAGCTCACATCCAGTGTCAAATTACACTGAAAACCTTTGGAAAATCTCGGATCGACCTTGCACTTGAGGAGCAAAGGAAGCTGAATATAACCTACCACAATGAAAAGGTAAAGGATCTGATAAATGCATAACGTTCACTGTTTACGCACTTGTGTGTGTGTGTGTGTGTGTGTGTGTGTGTGCGTGAGAGAGAGAGAGAGAGAGAGAGAGAGAGAGAGAGAGAGAGTACACGATATACATCCTGATTTGTACATTTCTTGATATGCCGCGCTTGTGTGTAACGTTCACTGTTATTACGTATTATTAGCTTAAACAATAAATCAGGTAATCTGGCTTTCATAACTCAGTGCCTAGCCTCTTTAAGACATCACCGCATGTCACTGGATGTTCTTCACTGTCCTGTTCTCCATTTTACACCACAGATTCCTTCCAATGTGGTAGACCTATCGTGAACAAGTGCATCTTTAACACCACCACTTCAAATTAAACAAATTCATTTAAATGAGTACTTTATAGAATTACACATCCTTAGAAACCCTGAAATATGGATCATTCAAACTGGTTTCTGCATGGTATCTTCCCCTCCAAACCCATATATTCTCTTGTCATGTGCATCTACAACTGGGTGCAAACCTGCAGTGGAAATTGGGGCCATGGCCTCCCATTGGTTGAACGTGGTGTCATATCGCTCTACTTCAATGGAGAGCTGTCCATCTGCTGTCAATCTACCCAGTACAAATATAAAATGCAAGTAGTAGGAGCTCTGATGGGCATGTCAAGGCATCAGCATCTGTTCACCAATTCTCCACTGGTTTGTTTTAAGAGAAAGTGTGTACACAGTGTATACATAGTTATACATAACTATGTGTGTACATAGTTAAGCCCCCAAGCACATAAAGGATGCTGTGCATGCACACATAAGATGGTCGGTAGAGCCGCAAAGGAATCTTTGCCAGCCACTGCCAGCACCATGTCTGCTCATCATAGAGCAATGCCTCACAAGACGTCCTCTCACCATTTTTACGTCCTCCAAGTACTACTAGTGCCACCTTACAGGTCTGACGTCGTGGTGCTGCCCAGAGAGTTTTCAGTTCACCAGGGCAATGAGTGCCAACAGAAAACGGAAGATGGCGAACAGATTCGATTATTTCTGTGCACAAAGAGGAGGATTGGACAAGGCGGTCACTGGCAATGAATTGGAAAAGATATGAAGGATGAATATGTCTCAGTCTGACTTGATGGAACAAGTCATGAATGGTGCAATGTCTGGAGAGCAGATCGTGGTGGATCCAAGCTAGAAGAATCTCAAACAGCCTGTCTGCCTCCAAGTAGCTCACCAATTCAGGTAGTGAGAGTTCACAGAAGTTCTCAGAGACTGCTACATCTGAGAAGCTCTTCACTGCCACTTATCTTGCTTTGTCCTGCAAGCTAAAACAAAGCAGGATTTCAAAGAGGCAGCTCATGCTTAAGCAGTTGTCTGGACTGAGGAAGGCCTGGAGGAAGGTTGAGCATGCCTCAAAAAGCCTTCCATACTGAAGCATGGAGGCAGCTTGCATCAGAGGGAGAACCAGCTCCATGGTGATGCTGATGGACCCTGTGTAAACATATTCCACAATACTCATGAGGATGTCATTAGGAACATGTTGTAAGCATATGTTGGTCTTCTGGCTATCCAGGAAACTGCTGCAAAACAGCATAGAAGAAGGGGCTGCTGGATGCCAGAATATTGCCATGAAATGGGATCCCCTTGCCCTCAGAGCAAAGGACAACATCAGTGAGAATTTGCTCCTTCCTCAAGCTGTTCAGCTACAAAGGGAGGGTGGAGATCAACGTTTTACTGCAGTATGTCTGATATTAGACAATCTATGCTGTGAAAAAGAGATGAAATATTTATATTGATGATTTATACATTTACGACATGGGTCACCAAAACGGCATGGGATAGTTTTTCTTGTTAGGGCATGTTATGGCAACAGGTAAGAATAATTTCTCATTACTAATTTAATTTTGTTTTTTATTTAGTGGTTTTGAGGCCACATCCACACTCATCATTTTTCATGTGAAAAACCATGTTCAGTTTCCTTATGTCATAATTTAAAAAAAATACGGCAATGGAGAGTGTTTTCAAAATGGTCTGTTTCAGTGGAGGAGAATGCCATTCTTGTGTGGATGAGAGACGTAAACAGACCTGTTTAGCCCGAGACTGACCACTTGTATTAAAATTAATGGGAGAAATTGGAACACCCAATATGGCAGGTTTAGAAAGGGAAGTCCCGCCTTACAGGTAAAAGAGCCAATCATCTTTAGATATAGACAATGCGCATGCTTATTTTCTGGACCCCAAGACGGTGTCCGAGTGGACTGTATTGCCTTGAATTAGGTGTTAACATCAGTCTATGCATTTTCATTCTAAAACATATTAGTTTCAACAAGGCTTAAAAAAATTAAGTAATAGCTAACCCAAAAATAAAAAATGTATGAATCTTACTTTTAGTCTTTCAAAACCGGTAAGACAGTCTGTTCATTTCACAAAGCTATTAGATGGTCTCAGAAGACATGGAATACAGTCATTTGGATTTCCTTTATAATGCTTTTATGTTCTTTTGTAACATGACCTTCCCTGGTCCCTATCCACTTTCATTGTATGGAAGCGAGCAGCTGAGACATTCAGCTAAACTTCTTTTGTATTCCACAGAAGGAAGAATGTAATTTGGGCTTGGAACAGGTTTGGAGAGTAAATGATAATAGAATGTTCAATTTGGGGTGAACTATCCCTTTAAATTATATTATTTTTGTATGTGTTCACAGTCATGTCTGTTCATAGAACAGCAATAACATTTATCATTTATTCTTGATTGAGGTTTACTTTATCAAAAGGGTTATGCCATCAATCAGTCAGCTGTTTGCTTTTATTAAGGCATTTTGTCCTTGGCAGATTCTGCAATGAATGATTGGCTACATTATTTATCACATGATTCTATTTATTGATTCACTTATATACAAAGACAAATATATCATATTAACAAGACACATATGCACAAATACTAAGGTTTTGACAAACAGCATCATTATGTTGAAAGAAGTACATACTTTTCTGACCGACAAAATATTTTAATTTTTAACATGATTGTGAAGTGGCAACGCAGAAAGACATTAAATCATTTGAAGATATCACAATGCAAAGTTTTGAAGATATCACAAGGCAAAGGTACCCATGAAATGGTCCCTCGTTGGTACATTTTATAGCCAGGCAAAAAAGATATTACTGATTTACCACACTGTCATATTTTCTAAGAGTTCAGTGTGCCTGCAGACTGGTATTTCATGACAAATACACCCAAATGCCGTGCAGTTATCCACAATCTATGAAGGTGTCTACAGTCTAACCATCTGCTTCAAGACCTGATGTGTCACCCATATCTTGCCTTACCTTGTCTCAGCTGATTTGAAGCACATTCTGTATTGTCCTGCAATTAGCTGTGTATCATAAAAATTGAAGCAGAGCCCAAACTCTACAGTACAACGTCGCTGTTTTCTGAAACAGTTAACTTCTTCAGTGAGTTTGGCAGGTGGATGTTTAGTGACTAGGGCAAACGAGGTATGTTATTTGTTGTTCTGAAATCCTTAGAGAGGCCTTTGTGCACATTCCATTCTCCCTAAAAATAGAAAACTCTCTTCTCTGTCAGGACTGGAGCTTCTCCCGCTAACACTTTCTCATAGTGCACCCTCACCCCCTCTTTTTTCCATAACAAAATCTTCTTCGCGGTCTGCATATCGTTTCTGAGTTGCCCCATACTCTAACTTGTGTGTATGTTTAATGAGGCTGTAAAAATCGCTGGTGCCCAAAAGCTATTCTAGGAGTTTGCTGTGTACTTGGAAAGACCCTCCCATTCCTAAATTAAGCCCTGCAGAAGCCAGCATTGTGTTACTACAGCAGTCGTCATTAAACACTGGGCTGTTGAAGGCTCAGGGATGAGAGAAAAAACAAGCTGAAAGCTTTGAAGCTGAGCACATACAGAGGTATAAATTAGACAGTGGTGAGTGATGGAGGTATTGTTTTATCACAGCTGTGCTCATGGTCTTGCTCATTTAGTATCCTGCACTAGGTTGTGTTGAAGATGTGCAGAGTTGTGTTATATCATATAGAAGCCTTACAATAAGCAGAGGCTATTCAACAATTTTATGTTATGTTCTGTAATCTTGTAAAAAATTTATTAAATCACAATTTATAACTCTAAAAAGATTAATAATAGTTTTTAAATGTCTTGATGCTCAGGTTCTCAGATTATTGTAGCTATGCTGCCAGATTCTGTAAATACTACTGATTATAACCGAAAATGTTATTAATGACTTTCTAAATGTCTTTAGAAATGTAGAATTAGACCAATAGCACCATCTAGTGCCATTTCCTTGTACTGGAGAAATTGGTTTACAAAGATGCATTATGCAATAGTTACACCTGTGTTGTCGTCTGTTTCACATAAGCAACAATGTTCCACAATTAACAAATAAATATTGCTTCACATGTAACTCAAGAAACATGTTGTTAACACAAGCCACAAACTATCAGTTTTTGCAAGCATTCTTACTCCAACACAAATATTCTATGTTTATGTAGCATCGTAGGACATACATTAAACATTAAATAATAATAATAAAAAAAATTATATAAACACTTTTATAAAATAAACTTGGTGCCCTAAAGCACTGTATATTCCCTTTATTTTCCCTATATTTTCACAGAAATTTGAAAAATTACATTGTTTGCTGTTGTGTCTGAGTGATACATTTGTTCAGAAGAGAAAGAAGAGGAGAAACTGATCTGAAGTGTTAGTAAATGGTGGCCAGAACTTTGAAGGTCTAAAAATCATATAAAGGCAGCATAAAAGTAATCCATACGACTCTAATGGTTAAATCCATATCTTCTGATGTGATATGACAGGTGTGAGTGAGAAACAGATCAATATTTAAGTCCTTTTATACTATATATCTACACTTTCACTTTCCCATTCTTCTTTTGATTTTGGCAATTCACATTCTTTGTACATATCACCATCTACTGGGCATGGAGGAGAATTTGTAGTAAACAAGGACTTAAATATTGATCTGTTTCTCTCCCACACGTATCCTATCACTTCCAGTTGTATAGATTTCTTTTAAGCTGCCTTTATATGATTGTTGGAGCATCAAAAATGGTTCTGGCAACAATTCACTTGCATTGTGTGGACCTACAGTGATGATATATTCAAATGAGCACACATATCTTAAGGGGGATCACAACAGTGTTAGGATTAGCTCTGTATTAGCGCATCCATGTGTATTACTGTGAGTGCATTGTGCATTTGGTAATATCTCATGATGAGCTTCCAAAAAGCCTGTGCCTTTAACAAGAGTAAGTAACCTTGACACAAAGATATGGATGGTTGTGACCTCTAAACACTCTCAAAAAAATAGTTTTTTTTACGTTTTGAAAGAATTTTTGAAGTCTTAAATGATAAGTATATTGTGACAAGTCTCAGGTTAGTCTAAAGGAAAATAAGGAAGCGGGAACAAGCTCACACTCTTTTGCCTCATTTATTACAGATCGTTACACACCAACACAAAACACTCCATCTCAATGATAAACACAAGTAATTTTAACACAGACAGCGTCGTCTCGGGGTCCCTCCTCAATGCCATACATTAATTCAAAACGGGAGAGCTCCACGAAGGCTTGTGGGACCTCTTGAACTGCAAATAATAGGGGCTCGAGACACTTGTCACAATTTTGAGCATCTTCGTGCAAGAACTTATAATATAATATAATATTATATATATTTTATATGTAATATAATATCACAAATAATATTCTTTAGTGTCTGAATATACTGTTCGACCAAGCCATCCGCTTGGAGATAGTAAAGCTGGTCCGAATCAATTTAATCCCCAGTAATTCAGTTTGCGTACTGTACATGACATAAACGTAGTGCCCTGATCAGTAAAGATTTCTTTTGGAATCCCCACACGGGAGATTATTCTGAAGTGTGCCTCCGCAACACTGCGTACTGAGATGTTGCGCAGAGGCACTGCTTCAGGATATCACATTGCGTAATCCATCAGAACCAACACAAAGAAATGCTCACGTGCAGTCCACTCTAATGGATGATGAGGTCCATGCCAAGTCTTTCAAAGGGGACCTCGATCAACGGAATGGGGCGCAACTGTGCTTTTGGGGTGGCCGTGGGATTCACCAGCTGACATTCATGACATGCTGCACATCCCCTGTGAACATCTCCGTAAATGCCCAGCCAATAGATGTGGGCCATCAGACGATTTAGTGTTTTTTCTTGCTCTAAGTGACCTGCCATCGGATTATAATGAGCCGTCTGAAATAACATTTCTCGATGACTCTTCAGTACTAACTGGTTGTATCTTCTTTTGTCTGAGAGTCCTGCGTCACTCGATACAACCGATCCTTAATAATCGAAAAATACAGGTATGATAGTACAATGTCTGGCTGGAGGCATTGACCATCAATCACTTTCACATGGTCAAAGGTGTGCCTAAGGGTTTCGTATTGCGTCTGCTCCAGTGCAGATAATTCTCTAAGGGCGAGGGAAGCCTGGGTTGTTGGGCAAAGGCAAACCGGCTGCTGTGCTCTCCAAGCATCAGCAACTGGAAACGCTGCAGGTGCTGTTCAGGGCTGTGACCGACCCACTGCAGGATGGCTCATCTCAGGCTCTCGTAGTCCAGGAGGTCTGTCACTGGAAGCTGTTGGGCTATGAGTTGGGTTTCCCCTGTCAACAGCGGCAAGAGGCTGACCACCCACTAGTTGCTGGGCCATCCCCAGGATTTGGCCGTCCATACAAACAGCTCGATAAAGGCCTCCAGGTCACCTTGTGGGCCCATCTTGATGAGCATGATAGGGGATGGTCAAAGCTGTCATGTTGATGTTCCCCCCTGGGGCACCAAGCTCTGTAACAACTGTGGGTCCTCAGCTTGGGCCTGAAGGAGCACCTGGAACAGCTACTCCTGCTCCATGCATAGGTCCAGGAGGGCTTGTTGCTGGTTTGATGGATGACAGCGAGGGTCTTAATCACTTTGGCCAATGGCGTAGACACCATGGCAACAATTCCCTCCTCGTATCCTGGGTTTCGGCACCACAAGTATCATGTCAGTCTCAAGGAAAATGAGGAAGAGAGAACCAGCATTCACTCTTAAGTGTCATTTATTACAGGTCGCTACATACCAACACAAAACACTCCATCGCTCAATGATAAACGCAAAAATAATTTTAACATAGACAGCATCATCTCGGAACTCTGGCTCCTCTCTCGCCAACTGCGGCTCTGGCTCACAAAACAGGTGTCAAAGATAATTTTCCACAGCTGTCAATCCTTACCACTCTCGTCTCCTGAACTTGCTCTCCATTCACAAACAGCCGCTCGACCATGCCCCCACCAACACAGACGTACTTTATGGTTACCTTATGCTTTTCTCATATATAATTTGCATTATTTTAAAAACAATTGACCTACATGTAAAATGAGTTTGCATTTTGTTCTTCCACCTGCATGTTGTAAACATGGACTTTTTAACATTAAGGTAATTGTCTCTAACCAAAGTATTGGCTATTCATTAGAAATTTCTGTTTGGTCTGCATCAAGTAAAAAGCAATAAGTTAGTCAAAAGAGAAAGAAGCCTGGATTTTAGGTATATTATGGCACAATGTCTAATGCATTTTGAAGATGGGGAAATGTTAGGACTGAAGCCTGAGATCACAGCACTTTCATCTTTTGGTTCCCATAATGGACTCTTTTGTGATGGCTTCAAATGCCTACTACAACCGAATGCATCATTTCTAAACAGACGACCATAAAGCAAGAGCCTCTATCTACAGCAAACGAGAAGTAAGCAATATACAAGGATTTCATTAAACTGTACAATATATTGGTATTTTTTGCATAACTACCAAGCGGATAATTGATTTGGTTAAAGATTTATGCAACAAGTGTTTGTATGTTGCTTTTCAATATCATCATATCAGGTGGTGCCACTGGTACAGTTGCAAAGCACAATGCAATCAGTCCTTTAGGAAAAGGAAGTGTAATGTTCACTGACCTTTAAAATATCATTGCTGTATGTATGACAGTGATATGCCACAGAGCTTGTTTTGGTCATGCAGAAATGTATGGGAACATAACAAATAGAGAGATAGAAAACTGGGTCATGTTGTGTCAGATCTGAATGACCTACTTATTCTCTAGCCTTTTTTTTCCTGATACGACCAGGAGAGAATGTTCTACTTTCAGATTGGTCACAAAAAGTTCTGAATTTGACAGCACCACCACATAGCAAATAACAGAGTTTTGTCTTTAGAGTTAAGCAAACCAATCAGCCTCTGATCAGGAGCCCAGTCTGGGCATTTTGCAGTGTTTACAAATGCATGAAAGAGTATATCCTAGAAAACCCATGTGAACTAATCAAACATCTGGAAAGATGTCAAAATTATATCTATGTAGAAAGCTACCTTAGGCCTGCAGATCCATTAGATATTATATAGATGAGAGCTAGTTTTGAGTTAAACATGATTAGGAACGTCTGTGTTATGTTTTTCTAGAGCAGTGGTTCTCAATTTTTTTGGGTAATGCCTCCCTTTGAAACAAGAAAAAAAATGTTGGGTGATTTTGTTTGAGCATATCGCCACCTACTGAGCAGGGAGGAGAATGTATGTAAAAAAAAAACTGATTTAAATATTGATCTGTTTCTCATCCTCACTTATCACTTCTGAAGATATGGATTTATCTACTGGAGTTTTATGGATTACTTTCATGCTGCCTTTATGTGCATTTTGGAGCTTCAAAATGTTGGTACACATTCACTTGCATTGTGAGGACCTACAGAGCTGAAATATATTTTTTCTACAAATCATTGTTTGTGTTTAGCAGAAAAAAGAAAGGCATACACATCTGGGATGGCATGAGTGTGAGTAAAGGATTAAAGAATTTTTATTTTTGGGTGAAATGAAAAAAATAATCATGAATCAATCTTGAAACTGTTACAGATACAGTATTAAAGGTATTATGAGTAGAAGAATAAATGTACTGCACTAAAGAATACTGATCACTAAACTATTATATGTCTGGGTAAGAAACAATATTAAGTTTTACCACAAATATATATTTGATATTGGTTTCCTTATAACTAAGAAAAGACTTCTGAAGACATTGATTAAACCACTGGAGTCTTATGGATTACTTTTATGTGGCCTTTATGTGATTTTTGGAGCTTCAAAAGTCTGCAACGTATGGACCTACAGAGCTGAAATATTCTTCTAAAAACCTTTTTTTGTGTTCTGCAAATAAAGAAAGTCATACAAATCTGGGGAAGTAAATGATCTAATGAACTAGTCATTTAAGGAAATAAAAATAGCAGTAATTAAGGGAAAGACAAAAAAAAAATAAAAAATAAAAAAATAAAAAAGACCAGCATTGCTTGTCACCAGTTGTTGTCGTTTGGGTGCTGGTCATCCAGCATGGTATGCTGGAGTGCCGGTGTCCCCACCAAGCTTTTGAACTAGCTTAACCAGCTTCATCAGAAAGGCCACACTGGTCAAACAGTTTTGAAATGCATGGCTATGCTGGTCCACCAGCTAGACTCACTGGCTGTTTCACCAGCTCGAACAGCACCAAACCAGCACTAACCTGCATAAACCAGCATGGGAACTGCTTGCTGGTTAAGCTGTTCTTTTTAGCAGGGAGCAATGACATACCTTATTTCATCCTCCTTTGTCGTTTCCACTTCAGTCAATCAGTCATCTCTGCCTTTTTTTCATTTCTCTCTGTGTGCATTTGGTGTGCACCCAGTCCAGTTTTCTGGTACGCTTCATTGGCGCATCACAAACAGACTCACACCATGGACCTTCAACAATAATACACCTTTGATGGAATGCAGTTGCCTTTGGAAACTTAAAGAGAGAAAGAGGGGTCTTAAGGGGCTTACTATTAGCTGCTTAAAATTCTTCTGATGTAACCAGTGCATACCCACTGGAAACAAAATGTAGTCACATTCATTCCCCACTAGTGTGGCACTTTCCCCCTATTCTTATTTTGTTTACTATTGGTGGTGTTGTGTTCCAACCTTTTGTTCTTGAACAGTTGAGGAAACTAAATAATGAGCTCTTTCACTGAGAATGTCAGTGTGAAGGCAAGACTGTTTATCTTTAAATTCTCTGCTGTGGCAGACAGCTCCATTCAATGTCACAGGCATACTGACACAAGGTGCCTTGGCATTCAAAATGTCCAGGGTACAGGTTCTTACAAGGAGAAGGAAACTAAAAAAATATCTTTGTAGAGTTTGAACACTGTGGTTGTGTGGGGCCAACATTGAAATGTCAAGTATGGTTGAAATCCCACTGTTTACTCAACAGGGTAGAGATGCAAGGTGTGTGGATTTTTGTAACAAATGTCTTCAGTAAAAATGTCACCATGCTTAAGATTAATGCTAAACCATTCATATAAAAAAGACGAGGAACATGATATGATATAGACAGGATTTTGGCATATATATATATATATATATATATATATATATATATATATATAATATCAGCAAACTATGCTACTGAGATTGGTTCACTCCAGCACGTCCCTGTGTAAAACACAACAGACTCACTGGCCAGCTGTTACGTTAGGTAATTAAGAGCTGATGCACGCTTCTGAGATGAGAAGCCCTAATACTGTGGGTGATGGACTAACAGTAAGAGGCTAGCTGTTTGGCAATCCACAACACAGAACTGAACACTGCAGTGGTTAATAGACCCAACTGCCCAGACTAGATACCACAAGCTAAAATATCTTGTTGGAGACAGCTTTAAAGATGCTGCTACTGTGTACAATGTGAAGGATAAAGTGAAAGTAATATAACGGATATAGAACAGACAAAATACTGTCTGAACCACCATATTTGATTTTTGATGGGAATGAAAACAAGGCTGTGAGGGATATACTGTACAAAGCTGTGTAAAGGTCCTAGATCACATTTAATATGCCCAACTTTTGTTTTCTGTCTTTTTTTTTTAATTTTATTTTTATTTTCATCAGTGGAACAAGTAACAGTACAAACTACTGAAAAGACTGTAAGTCCATCCCTCACAGCCTCGCTTTCTTTCCCTGTTGAACATCAAATGTGACACTGCTCTTTCTAGGGCTGTTCAGGTTGTAGTCTTAAAACATGGAAGAGAATCAGCATTTTCAAGCCATGGGTTCCCTCAGGATTTTCCTATGGGTTTTTATAATGGCAGTTTTGGATTTATGATTAAAATAAGGTCTGTGGTTAATAATACTTCAAATTTACCAGGACATTATGTTTTACAACCAAGGTTGTAGATTTTGCTTGAATGTTTGGGGGTTGTTCCATTGATCATGTTTTAATTGTGTGTGTGTGTGGGGGGTGTATAAAGAAAGTAGGGCTGGACTATAAAACGATATTGATATATATCGCGATAAATAAAATCCACGATATGCTTTTGAGGAATTTTTTATATTTACTGCATGTCGCTAAAACACAAGCAGTTCGGCTTTCTCAGGCTGCCTTTCCATTCGGGTGGTAGAAATCCACTAAAAGGCGCTTACAGCGCTTGGAGAGAGCTTGCTCCTCACCGCTGCCAATCCTACGATCCACCAGGATGATGCTCAGCTTTCATAGGATTGAATTAAAAACGATCTCAGCTTCGCTTACAACGTGCGAGTGGTAACGTAGGGTCAGACTGGATGAACTTGCTAATGCTAGCTGGCTTGCTAACAATTAGGTTATGTCGGACACAGGATTAATTCCATCCGCACCGCAAGACTTCATGACAACGGTTGCGCCCTCACATCGTCTTTAGTGAAGAGTGCGACAGAACAACAGTGATGTGGACAACAGCTCAGATCTTTCTGCGCTGTAATCTTGAATATTGTTCTCTAGCACCAAACATGCATCATATCTGCCCTGTCCTGCTCCGCAGGCGTTGCCTCTTTTCCCTGCATTTGTGTAGACATGAAGTGCCGCATGAGTTAACATGGTTTCAAAGCACCTTTTAGACCATAACGTTTTCCCCTTCTAAATGTATCTTTATTAATCAGCATGTTACAAGCCTTTAATAATAAACAAATCGATTTCTGTTATAATTTTGTGAAAATTAATTAGATGTCTGGAATGGTTAAGGAAAGACTAAAATTACTAGTTGGTCTCTCACTTTAATGAAAATATACAAATGTTTTTTACATTTAAAAAAATAAACGTTTTCTAAATTTTCTCTCGGGACACCCCTGAAGCCACATTAAGCATCATTCCACAGTCACAAGGGCTTCTATCCCCCATACTTGTGTATCTGAATCTAAAGAAATATAAAACATATTTCATTTTAATATAAAACACCCAACCCATATAAATATTCCAACAAATACTGGACTGTCACTATGCTTCAGAACAAACAGATGATCTTTTAACATTCATTTTCAATTGATAAACGGTAAAAGACGGTAAAATTGGTAAAAGATCCCGCAGACCCCACTGCTTTTGGCAGTCTCTGTTTAGACAGAGTGTTTAGAATTAATTTTTTCTTATTTTCTTCCATCAAATTTGAAATAAAAAAAAAAAAGAAAGTGCAATGTGTAAATGTATATCGTGATAAATATCGATATCGAACAGTATGAAAACGTTATCGTGATAACAATTTTGGCCATATCGCCCAGCCCTAAAAGAAAGGCATGCAATGAAAATAGGCAAATGTAGCTAATTATAGTAGTAACCTGTTGTATCTTCACATTGTGTGAACATTTTGTCAACATGTTTGAGGGCACAGTTCTGAACAGGAAAAAACGCTAAAAATCGTTCTTTTGCTCTACGTCAAAATGACCAAATTCTGGTCAGAAAGGTAGACTATGAATTACTAACGATCTCAGTGAATTACCTTGGCTTTGTTCATATGAAGAAATAACTAAAATCCGCTTTGCTTTAAATGCGCACTGTCTCTTTAACTGACAGTGTCTTAAGTAAACATCGAGAGCTACTGTTCACTCACGCAACTGCATGCCAGGACTTAAAAAATCAGTGGACACCACCCATTCGGTCAAAAGGAAAGAACCAGTCAAACCAGTCACCCGTTGTGTCTGGCGCGGTATTCCCTCGTCTGCAGTTCATACCAGGAAGTTGGCAGGTGAGACGCACCTGTTCAGAACGCACGCTGAAACTCACCATCTGATCTGACTGTAAAAAAGTGTGCTGGCAAACATATTGGATACCCGTATGATATGCCAAAACGCACATCAGATAATAACTCTAAACAGCTTCGTCGATAAAAAGAAGACATGGATTTAGACCAGATCTGGGCTCCAAAGCCGGATTGCGTGTCATGTTTGTAAGATCTTCCTTCCCTGTCTTATACAGGTGGGACGAGTTTCAGACATTGTTATGGGGAATCAAGTGGAAAAACTTACTCATTTGAATTACAATGAATTACCCACTGCTGACCCTAATGGATTTGACCCAGAGGACGAAGCTCCACGGATCGGCGTGTCTTATATTTTCTCCACTGATGACGACGAGCAAGACGAGAATACTGATGAGACCGAGAAGGATCCGAACATTGAGGACAACCATTACGACTGCCGAAACGAGTTAGAATGCGCGGTATATTATCGAGATGAGTGTGTTTACGAGAGGAGTATCAGGATGATCGAAATGGGGACGCTGTCGTGCGACAACTTGCCACATAAGTGCAAACCTGGCGACTTGGTGGAGTTCATCGCTGTCGGTCAGTACCCGCACTGGGCAGTGTGTGTTGGGGAATTACAGGTGGTTCATTTGTTCAGAAATGAGATTAAATGCGACTTTCTTTACGACGCAAGTCAAGGTAAAAGAGGCAGAATGGTCAACGACCTGTATAAGTTTCGGTCGCTGAGCCCCGACGTTGTGGTGCAGAATGCCATGGAGCAAGTCGGAATAAAAGACAGAGACATTTGCTGGAAGAACTCTGAATGCTTTGCTGCCTGGTGCAGGTTTGGCAAGCGCGAATTCAAAACTGGAGGCGAAATACGAATAGGCAAGCAGCCATATAAGATGAAGCTACAGCTGTCAGAAAAGAAAAGTCACGTTCTGGACTTTCAGAGTTTAGAGGATTTGATCATGGAAAAAAGGAGAAATTCCCAAATTGGAAGGGATGCTGTCATCCAGGAACTGGAGAACCATTTAAATTGCACAGAAAACACTGAGAATGAGTACAGTTGTAACTGATGGATCAAAGTGGGAGGGCAAGCTCAAACTCTTGTGGGCAAACAGCCTTGTCATGGAGGATATGCTTTATTTGTAATAACCTTAAGCACAGTGACAGTGTTGTAATTTCCAGAGTTTCTCAAGAGAGTTTCCGTAAGCAGTACTTTTCTAAATGTGACACTTTATTTAATTTTTGTACTTGTTGGCAAAGATAACTTTGATTAAATGATGCTTTTTCTTTACATAATAAAGATGTGATCATCCACTTTGTTGTGCAAGAGGAATTTCTGTGACAGCCTTTCCATTATCACTCTCTTGTGAATTAATGTATAGTATTTGGTTTTGAGAATATTTTTTCATATCACCTTTTTTTGGGTGGTTGAGTATGTATTCCCTTATCTTATTTCAAAGGGTCAATAAAGTATTTTTAATTAAGCATAGTTTTGTCACTGCACTTATTATATAATCAGCATGACAATGACTTTGTTGATTAAGTTTCATCATATAATAGTTCCAAATAAGAAACCCTAATTACAGATTTCAGAAAAATGCATTACACACACACACACACACACACACACTTTCTTGACCTCGCTCTATTCAGGCCTCTGTTTTTCAGTTTGCCATGCCTTAATAGTCTTGTGCAGAGAAGATATTTTTATTTCAAATGTATTTCAACTGTCAGTCCAGATTAACTCATTTGGTTGATTTGATGGAATATTGATTTATTTAGTCTGAGCTGACTCATGATTCCAGCGTATTTAATTCATGACTTGCATCCAAGCCTTTAATGATGAAAAACACCCCAAAGGAAAAAGTAAACCTTCAGTTTCATAAAATTGCTCAAGTAAGCAAGAGTTTAAAGAGATTGGAAATCACAGATTTCTTCCATAGATCAATACTTTGCCCATGCGAAGGCATATTTTATCTCTTCAGACAAAATACATTTTTTGTGTATTTTCATGATTTTGCTCTGCTTGAAGGGAAAGTTCACCCAAAATTTTAATTCTCACATCATTTACTCCCCCTCATGACATCGATGTGTGACTTTTTTTCTTCTACTAAACACAAAAATATTTAGAAAAACATTTCCACTCTGTAGGTTTATACAATGCAAGTGGCCAGAATATTGAAGGTCCAAAAAGTATATAAAGGCAGCATAAAAGTAATCCAAATGACTCCAGTTGTTAAATCCATCTCTTTAGAATCAATATGATAGGTGTGGGTGAGAAACAGATGAATATTTAAGTTTAAATATTTTACTTTTGGCGATTCACATTACTTGTGCATATTGCCTCCTACAGGGCAGGGAGGTGAATTGATAGTAAAAAAGGATTAAAAAATGTATCTGTTTCTTACCCACACCTATCATATCACTTCTGAAGACATGGATTTAACCACTGGAGTCTTATGGATTACTTTTACGCTGCCTTTATCTGCTTATTAAACCTTCAATATTCTGGACACCATTCACTTGCATTAAATGGTCCTACCTAAGATGTTTTTCTAAAAATCTTTGTGTTCAGCAGTAAAAAGAAAGTAATTCACATCTGGGATGCCATGAGGGTGTTTAAATTCTTAGAGAATTAAAATATTTGGGTAAATTATCCCTTGAAGTGTTTTTTTAGGATGATGGCAAATATGACGTGTTGGTTTCCCACAAAAACGTTTATCCATATCTGTAAGTGTACAAGGTCATGTTGTTCTCTGCTCTGACTGCAGTTACTGTATCTGCATTGCACTGTGACAGATAATATATAATCAGTCAGTCAAACAGAGTCAACTGTTTGAAATTGAGGGTTAAACATTGTGACCATTGCTGAGCGAAAAATACTTTTTGGTAGTTTGAACATATTCATTCTTTCAGCCAATATTTGCCATTGTTGTTTTTATTGTGTTAGAGTACAGCTTCTACAGGGATTTAATATAAATCTGTTCAATAAGGAGAAAGGGGACCATTGCAAATGAGAACTATGTGAGTCGCTGGTGTGTTTTTGTTTCATGATACCAGACTTGAGATTCCCCCTGTTGGTAGTATCTGTGAGATAATGTTGCGTAGGGAAGGCTTTGTGCAGAGCTGCTGGAGAAGTTGACTGCATTCCCAAGATAATATAATATAGAGTTCAATAAAATATGATCTGTAAACATTACTTGATGCTCAGAGAAGATAACCACTGCTTTCTGAATTATTTCAAAGTATAATCTAAATTAGATTTATGTCTCAATTTATACCATGTTAATTCTCATCTAGTTTTTTATGATACCGACTGAGATCCCTCTCATATTCAAGCATGAAAACAAAATATGTTGAGGTTTAGACAAATAGTTAAGCTTGGGACTTATCAATATTACTTTATATTTTAATTTAATGGCACAATGTGGCATATGTCTTTAATTGTGAGATCTTCTGCATGTCACACACAAGAAACTCAACAATATTAAAGCTTTTTTTTTTTAAAGAGTATTTGCAGCTGCCCAGTGATTGACATTCATCCCCAAATCCTTTGAGAAGAGCCACATAAAACTGTCCTTTCCATTGCCATGCAGTATATCAGACTCAATATTCAGACAACTCATTGTCTGGAATTTCGAAGAATTTATGGACCAAGACGGAAATACGTAGAGAAGTAAACAAACTCAGCCCTTCCTGTTCAGGGTATTAAATTATATTTGTACAATTGATTACCATTTCAGATTGAGCTAATTTTAATTAAGACAAGATTTGATCGCTCAGTTATCTTATCAAGTATGCTTTATAAAAGTTTTTTTCTTTTCTATTTTTTTCCATTTTTATTTAAAACTACATCATGTAACTTTTGGTCCTCTAGCGGTTCAAAAATAAAACAGCATGCATCTTGCGGAAGAACATTGTTCTGGTAACGACATAAATTTTGCTTTGGCTCTGCTCCTCTGCGTGGATGAATATGGTTTCAGGCACCAGTGTCCACAAGGTTACAGGACATCTTATCAGAGTGAACGGACAAGTAAATAAAGAAAGAAAGGACAGACGGATATCCGAAAACATGTCATCTGAGCAGGTAAGTGCAATATCTTGTGCTGAATGCCAACAAAATTGCAAAAAAATAATTTTGTTTTCATAACAGCTTTCTGAATATCTCCCTGTCCACCATTGGTTGAGTAAAATTGTTGGGGCTGGTCTAAGTGGGTCTCTCAAAACAAACAGAGCATTTTTCATAGTGCAACAGAAACATTTTTTACAGTTTTTGAGAAAATTTACCTATGGATGGCTTACTTATAGTTGGGTCTGCATATTAAGCTGGGATAGGAGAAAGCATTTTAACATGGAAAAAGTTACATACTTTAGCTTTAATACTCAAAAGTATGGTATAGTTCTTAATAAGCTAAGTCAAAGTTATTGTTATGTGGATGTTGATGGGTCAGCATGAAGTTTTAATTGGTTAGAGTAAAATTATTTACTCTTCACTTACAACTATTTTCCTAATCCTTTCTCTTTACCAGGGCTTATTGAGTTGGTTGCAGTGACTAGTGTCTTGAATTCTCATGCCACCCCTCACTTCCATGGAAACTGTTACGATCCCTTGTTGTCCGTCCCGTGTTTTCCGTTTTCACTTATCACGTTCCGTGTCACGTTCCCTTGTTGTCTGTATCGTGTTTTCTGTTCCCTTATCGAGAGGTCTCTCCTATTGCGTAAGTAGCTTACGCTATGGGAAAACTCCGTTTCTCGAGAAATATTGAAGTCTTTATGTAAAACGCATTGCAGCTGCACAGCAGACAGTGATGAGCGAAGCAGCTCGGTCATTGGCTGTGCTGCGGCAACTGCTCGAACCAATGACGGGGCGATTTAGAACGCGCCACCAATGGGGGCGTGCCCCGCTTTCGCGCGCTCATAGCCTGCTGAAATTAGCATATGAGGGCTATATAATGAGCATCCCGTCATTCCGGTTCTTTAGATTTAATCTTCTTCAGCGTAGACCTTCTCTTCGCTGGATCCTCCGGATTGTTGTAGTCTTTCGCCGCCGTTGACACGCTTACAGCAGGACTGCTGAGAGGACGCCGGCACCTTCAGCCGCCTTCGAAGCCTTCTGCTACGCCATCCGGCGCGCATCGCATATCCTTTTTCTTCTGCAAGCGTTCGCTCCCGCGATGCTTTTTAGAATTAAAAGAGTAATTTTCCAAGGTGTTGTTTCAAATGCCTTCAGCCTGCGCCTCGTGCAGAGGCCCTCTTCACGACGGAGATCGGCACGTCCTCTGCACTCGCTGCCTGGGTCTGGACCATGCAGAAGCTGCACTCATTCAGGGCGGATGGCCTGAATGCGACTCCTTGGGCCTCGCCAAGCTGCGCGCTCGCTTTGCCGTTTTCACCGCAAGCAAGCCGGCTGCCCCCGTGCTGCCACCTCTGTTCGAGCCGCGCAAGAAAAAGCGCCGCTCACAGAGGCTGCCAGAGCACCCCGACTTCGGTGATGTCACGCCGGCTCAGTCCCCACGTGCATCGCCGCTACCAGATGTCTCTCCGCAGCCGGTCCATTTCACGAGAGCGGACCTGCACCCCTCCAACGAAGCGGTGGGTCTCGTCTCGTTCGGCGCATCAGGGGACGACGATGGAAAGGATGACAGCCTCTCTCTTGACGCTGCATCTGACGACTGGCTGGGCTCGTTCGACCCCGCGCCATCTACAACAGCGGACACGAGCGCGGGCACCAGTATGGACTCGGAGATTGTCCGTATCCTGTCTAAGGCCGTGGAAGACCTTGGGCTCGACTGGTCTTCTCCGGAAGAACCCGCCCGCAGCTGGCTGGATGAGTGGTTCCTGCAGGGGTGCCGGCAGGCCCCCCGACAGAGACCCTCTCCTTTCTTCCCTGAGGTGCACGACGAGCTCACAAGGTCGTGGAAAGCCCCGCACTCGGCTCGCCTAAAGCCTTCTTTCTCTTCTTCGCTCTCCTCAGTGGACGGCGCGAGAGAAAGAGGCTACGAGGCAACTCCGCCCCTAGAAGAGACTGTGGCCAACCATCTATGCCCACCCTCCACCGTTGGATGGAAGGCCAGAGCTTCTCACCCATCGAAGCCGTGCAGAACCACATCAGCTCTCACCGGTCGCGCATACGCCGCCGCCGGTCAAGCTGCGTCAGCGCTGCATTCGATGGCGTTTCTACAAGTGTTTCAAGCCAAACTTCTCCGCTCTATGGACGAGTCTGGACCTGAACCTGATGCTTTTAAGGACCTGCGCAGTGCTACGGACGTAGCTCTGCGAGCCACAAAGGCCACCGCCCAATCCATTGGCCGGGCCATGGCTAACTTGATCGTCCTTGAGCGCCATCTGTGGCTAACGCTAACAGAGATGAAGGACGCGGATAAAGCACCCTTCCTTGACGCACCTGTCACTCCGAGCGGCCTGTTCGGACCTATGGTGAGAGATTTCACGGATCGCTTCACTGCGGCGCGGAAAGATTCGCAAGCTATGCATCACTTCCTGCCTAAGCGCCCCAGCTCATCTCAAAAACCGCCCCAGCAGCAGCAGCGAGCCAGGGCAGAGCCACCCGTCTCCCAGCCGAAGAGCAGACCGGAGAAGGACGCTCAACGCCGCTTGCGTTCCGCTGGCCGAAGAAAGCCGCAGGAGCAACGAGGCCCTCGACCCAGAATCACCCTGAATACGGAGCCTCGTAAGTCTTCCTAGCAGCAGGAAGAAAAAGAGGAAGTACGTGTCTCACAGATGCCGGACTGCTTCCTCTCAAACATTCAAAACATTACCCAGTCCCCTTACAGGCGGCTGGAAATGTCTATACAGCAGTCAATGGGCCAGTCATAAAACTCGCTCACCTGCAATCAAATGCCGTTTTTACGGCGACACACAGAAATCACCAAAAGAGTCATTTTCTGCCTGTGTCACTAGGGTTTCACATGTCCACACTAAAGTGCGCATTCCCACATATCAATACTGTCCAAACAGTGCCAAACACCTCCCCAGCTCAGGCTGGATGTCTCAAACATGTAGATCGTGTGCCTATTGTCATGTATGCACCGCTACACACAAGCACTGTTCCCACAGTTATAAACACTTCCCCAGTGAAAACGGGAAGTGCTATAAGTGTAGCGCATGTGCCTGCTGTATTGCACGCACCCCTACACACAGCTACCCACACAGTTTCAAACAGCTATGCCGCAAACATCACAGATGTAATGCGCGAGCTAAGAAACTCCCCGCTAAATGCGGAAAGCTTTATGAACGTGGCGCGCGTGCCCATAATGATGAATGCACCCCCACTTCAAAACACTGTTCATACAGTTTCAAGCACTCATGCTGTCAGCATTTCGGAAATAGCGCATGTGCCTGTACTCTCACACTCACCTCTGCACTCGGCGCTCAATACAGCTGCTCAGCGCGCACCTGCGCCTCTGAGAGCCGTAGATTCTGTGTTAGCACAAAGCGATTTGCCGGCGGGGCCCATACGTCACTGCAACACACCCCCAGCCGGCATTCAGCCCATATCTGTGCGAGCAGAAGCCTGGGGAAAAATCCCCGACATGCCGAAATGGGTTTTGAACATAATAAAACACGGATACTCACTTCAATTCGCTCGCAGACCACCCTGCTTTTCAGTGGTGGTCGAGACGAAAGTGAGGAAAGATGTGTCACATGTTCTACGCACCGAGGTGCTCAAACTGATAGAGAAGGGCGCTATAGAAACTGTTCCTCCCTCTTTGAGCGAGGCGGGTTTCTACAGCCGCTATTTGCTCGTCCCGAAAAAGGACGGTGGCCTTCGCCCCATCCTGGATCTCAGACATCTGAACAAAGCGTTAATGATTCGCTCGTTCAGAATGTTAACAACCAAACATATCCTCGCGCAAGTTCGCCCCGGGGATTGGTTTCTATCAGTGGATTTGAAAGACGCTTACTTTCACATCCCGATAGCGCCTCATCACAGGCCTTTTCTGAGATTCGCTTTCGAGGGACAGTCATACCAGTACACAGTACTACCATTCGGCCTATCATTGGCCCCCGGATACTGAATTACCTCGACGATTGGCTAATCATAGCACAATCAGAGGTTCAGTTAATGACACACAGATCTTGGACTATCAGCCATTTACAATGCCTGGGTCTGAGAATAAATTTTGCAAAGAGCGTGCTATCCCCCAGCCAGAATATTTCTTTTCTGGGAATAGTGCTAGACTCAGTGCAGATGACAGCGCACCTCTCATCAGAGCGTGTGCTCTCTATTCGCCGCCTTGCAACATCGTTCAGAACGGGCGCGCACGCCCCCGTCAAACGATTTCAGAGAATGCTCGGCCTCATGGCCTCGGCATCAGCTGTACTCCAGCTAGGATTGTTACACATGCGTCCTCTCCAGCGCTGGCTCAAGAGCCGCGTCCCCACTCACGCATGGCGCTCAGGCCACTTTTTGATCAGAGCGAATCACGGCTGTATAAAAGCCCTGACGCCCTGGAAAGCCATAAAATGGTATCAAACTGGCATGAGTCTGGGCGTGAATACGCGGAGAAAAATGATCACGACAGATGCCTCCAAAATAGGATGGGGGGCCCTTTACGAGGGCAGGCCTGTTTCCGGTTTTTGGTCAAACCCGGAAAAGCGCCTACACATAAACTGTCTGGAAATGAAAGCGGTCGCCTTGGCTCTCAGAGCCCTGCTTCCGTACCTGCAAAACGAACACGTCCTGGTCCGAACGGACAACATGACGGTAGTTTCGTATATATAAATCGCCAAGGTGGACTCAGGTCAAGCTCCCTGCACTCTGTGGCCAGAGCTCATCCTATGGTCACAACACCACCTGCGCTCGCTAAGAGCAGCGCACGTGCCAGGCGTCCTGAACCAAGGAGCGGACATGCTATCCAGAGACAAAGTTCTCCCAGGAGAATGGTCTCTCCACCCTCGGACGGTTCAGTGGTTATGGCGAACTTTTGGCGAGGCAGAGGTCGACCTCTTCGCCTCCAAGGAAAACGCGCACTGCCCTCTCTTCTTCTCAAAAAGCACGGACGCTCTCGCCCAAATCTGGCCGAGCCACCCCGGTATGCTTTTCCCCCGATCACGATGCTGCCTCAGGTCATCAGTCGGATCAGGGAGGTGAAATGTGCAGTGCTCCTGGTAGCCCCACTCTGGAAAAACCAGACATGGTTTCCAGAGCTGGTACAGATGATGCAATCTGCCCCATGGCCGATTCCGCTGAGGCAAGACCTCCTCAGACAGGCCAGCAGGATGATTCTTCATCCCCGCCCCGATCTGTGGGCCCTCCATGCATGGCCCCTCAACGGGTTCCCGAGAACCTCCCCAGTGGAGTTCTGAAAACCATTGCTGAGGCACGAGCCCCCTCTATGAGGTGCTTGTATGCCCAAAAGTGGAAAGTGTTCAGTGACTGGTGTGATACCAAGAGCTTGAACCCCAAAACGTGCGAGATACCGAGTGTACTCGCCTTTTTGCAGGACCTGCTGGAGGCGGGCCGCACACCCTCCACGCTCAAAGTCTATGTGGCTGCCATAGCGGCGTCACACAATCCTGATAAAGGACATTCATTAGGAAAAAACGATCTGATCGTTCGTTTCCTAAGAGGCGCTAGGAGGATGAACCCTCCTCACCCAACTTCGGTGCCGATCTGGGACCTGGCCACGGTCCTGGACGCACTCAAAGGTGCCCCGTTCGAACCTCTCCGAACCGTGCACCTCAAGCAGCTCTCACTCAAAACCACGCTCTTGCTGGCACTCGCTTCAGTTAAAAGAGTGGGCGACCTGCACGCGCTGTCATCAAGCGCTGCTTGCCTGGAATTTGGACCTAACGACTGCAGAGTTGTCCTTAGGCCAAAGCACGGGTACATTCCTAAGGTGCTCTCTACACCCTTCAGAGCACAGGTGATATCTCTGGCAGCGCTATCGTCTTCAGCTATCGTCTGCCCGGTCAGGGCGCTCAGAGTATATTTGGAACGTTCTGCCCTGTTCAGACAGACGGAACAATTATTTGTATGCTTTGGCAGCCGAACTAAGGGTCTCGCTGTCTCAAAGCAACGAATATCGCGCTGGATAGTGGATGCTATAGCGCTAGCTTATGAAGCCAAGGGCCTTCAATGCCCCTTAGGCGTCAGAGCTCACTCTACGAGGAGCATGGCCTCCTTGTGGGCATGGTCGAGTGGGATACCCATTGAAGATATTTGTGCGGCGGCAGGCTGGGCCTCGCCTTCGACATTTATCAGGTTTTATAACCTACAGGTCCCCTCACTACATTCCAACATTCTATCAGTCTGACTGTGGAATGAACTGGAGTATGTACATGCTGGGCATTATCTCCTCCCTTATAAGGTCCGTCTCTGACCGGCTTAGAGGGTTTATTATGCATACCAGTACACAAAAACTCAGTACATAAGATATGTGTTTGTGTTTGTACAAGGAGCACCCCACCTTGTAGGTAAGGGCGCCCTGTCATACCCCACTAAATAGCTCCCCTCTGGCCGGCTCATGGAACATCACTTTGCTTTAAGGCTCAGGCACCCGCCTCTGGCTTTATACAGCGAAGTCAGCACGCACAGCGTTTTACATGGGGTTCCCATAGCGTAAGCTACTTACGCAATAGGGGAGACCTCTCGATAAGGGAACGACTCGGTTACTAACGTAACCTCGGTTCCCTGAGAGAGGGAACGACTATTGCGTAAGCTGCCGTGCCTGTGCTTGGTCAGTCGCTTCAGTCGATTGAACCTAAAGAACCGGAATGACGGGATGCTCATTATATAGCCCTCATATGCTAATTTCAGCAGGCTATGAGCTGCGCGAAGCGGGCGCCTCCATTGGTGGCGCGTTCTAAATCGCCCGTCATTGGTTCGAGCAGTTGCCGCAGCACAGCCAATGACCGAGCTGCTTCGCTCATCACTGTCTGCTGTGCAGCTGCAATGCGTTTTACATAAAGACTTCAATATTTCTCGAGAAACTGAGTTTTCCCATAGCGTAAGCTACTTACGCAATAGTCGTTCCCTCTCTCAGGGAACCGAGGGTACGTTAGTAACCGAGTCGTTTCACTCATCACCGCCGTCTCTGTGTTATTGTTCGCACCTGTTTGTTATTTTGTTATCACCATGTCTGTCTATTTAAACCCGCTTGTTTTCCCCTTTCCTTTGTCGTTCGTTGACGTTGCATGTTCGTCCTTTCGTTATCAAAGCTCTCATGTGTTCTTCGTTCTTGTTCCCTGCAGTTCGCTGGTCCGTTCGAGGGTAACCCTGGTTCGTGCGGGATAACCCTGCTGTTTATGTTTGCCTGTTGTTTGTTCGTTCAAGGTTATCCCCGCCCTTCGTGGATGTTCGCTCCCTGTTCACCCTTGTATGTCACCTCATGTTTTAGTTTCTTTTTCCCATCGTGGACCCTTTCTTTTGTTCCTGAGTTTGTTTACCTTGTGTAGTCCCAAATAAAACTGCATTTGGATCCTAAACACCCGTCTGCCTTCTCCTGCTTCACACAATTCATAACAGAAACATAGAGACTGTTTACACTAAGGTCTGCTGATTGTAACACATGTCTGAATTCCAGGGGAAGTAAGGTAGTGCAACCCTCACATTGTCCGGATTCCAGGGTTGGGGAGTACATGAATAAATGTAACGGGATTACGCATTTAAAATACAAAATATTAGTAAATGTATTCCACACAGTTACAGTTTAAATTGTTGTTAATCAAAATACAGTTACATTAAAAAGTATTTGATTACTGTAGAGATTACTTTGCATTTTATTTTAATTTGTTTAATTTAATACTTAGGCCAGGGGTTCTCAACTGGTCCCACCCTGGGACCCACATTTTCCCATGGTCATTAAGTCGCGACCCACTTTTTTAGAATTCAACCAACAAAATTTATTTTTCAAAAATAACTGTTGAAAACACTCATATATCATCTTTTTAAAAACATAACCCTACATACATGCATATATTATCCCGTGCAACGTGCATTTCAGAGCATATTAATAAGTAACTGGACCCTGACAACCGCATGTACAAAAGTTAATTAAATAAATAAGGCCACATAACAAGATATTTTTACTCTATTCAGAGCAAATTAATAAGAAACTAAGGAGGACCATGACAACTGCATGTACAAAAGTGAATAAAATCAATGTCAAAATCACTCAAAATAAATAAGGCCACAAAACAAGATACTTGTTTGGAGCAAGACGCTGTCAGACTCTTTTGTGATGCCTTCAGCTCCTGGAGACGTCTTTGAAAAAACTCCACCGGCTTGTCTTTCGATGCGGGATGTTTGGTTTCTAAATGGCGCTTCAGTTTGGACGGTTTCATGCTCTCATTGGCAAGCACTTCACTACAAAGCACACACTGGGGTTTCTGTCCCTTTTTATCCTCAATGTACGAAAATCCATTTTTTAAATAGTCTGGGTCATATTTGCGCTTCGCCATCTCGAATCTGAATGTCAAAACAACGTAAAGACAGGATGGTTACCATGGCGATGGTTACCATGGCTACCATAGTAAACTACCGCACGTCTCTGACGAATGCCTGTCAAAATAAACCTTTTTTCAAAATAAAAGACCAATCAAACATTTTTTTGACCAGCTTACCGAGACCCACCCAAAACAGGTCTGCGACCCACCAGTTGAGAACCCCTGACTTACGCTATTCAGTTGGAAAACATTTTTCCATATAAATGATACAAACTAATATTAATCATATATCATATTTGTTTATCAAGAAAATCCAAATTAGGTTTTAATTTGTTTTCCTCCAGTAAGACCTATGACATTAGGGCAAAAATCTTATTCAATAGCCCTTATCCTTTTATAGAAAATGGCAAACATTACCATCAAATGCTTAATTTTTTGAGTATAATAAGAAAGGTATTTCCTTGTCAAAATTTATGTTTCTTTATTGCAAAGGAAAGGAAATCTATTTGAACTTTGAGCGGATCTTTAAAAAATAAATGAATGTCCTTGCTAGTTTATTTGTCAGATAAGACACAATTTTCTGTACTGCTCTGATGTGTTAAGTTCCCCTCTCAGTGTGAATGAGATCACTTAAGATACTTAAGACCACACAA